>NC_071289.1:25065000-25325000 GCF_943734705.1 Anopheles coustani | reverse complement strand
AAGTGAATGGGCGAAAGCGAGTTAGGAGCAAAGAGTGAAAGGGAAATGTATTTTAAATTATTTTCCTTCCTTTTTTATTGGATTTGTGTCCCGATCATTTGATCATATATGATCGTTGTTTTCTATTGTCTATTTTTAAACAAGATTTATTTCTTTTATATTTTAAACAACACGAAAACACACATTAGACTGTTCGTTCCACGCGACTTTTTTGTAGGTTTAAACTCGAAGGTCGACCCACGTATCAATCCGACGGTTGCAGTAACGGGAAAGTAAAAAAAAAAAAACACAAAAAGTGCAATGATCAGTCGATCTGGCTGACACGGCGTGCTGTAGTACAAGAGTATCAATCGATCGCACAGAAATCCGAACGTGGATTCGTTTTATTTTGCGATTGGCAACACACAAACGTTCGTGAAAGTGTTAGCATAGCATAAGGAGCCCCTTCTGTATTTTATTTTTACTTTCGTTCGATTTTTCTCTTATTTCTTCGCAGGCGGCAAACGTACAAACGGTTTGTTTTCTGTTTAATTTGTTTTCTTTTTGAGACTTTATTTGTTTTGATTGATAAAGAACGATCGACACGAGAAAGGTATATTAGGAAAATTTATGGGCCACTGTGTTGTGGCACGCAACACAAATGCCTTCGCAACTGAATAGTCTGATTTCTTTAGTTAATACCTTCCGCTACGAGAGGTGAGGGAGACACATGCATGTTAGGGAGGGGAAAAAAGGGAAAAAAGGAAACTTTAACGAAACGACAGAACAGAATCTCTTCCTATCTCTCTTTCGTATCGTTTGCTTACTTGTGTACGTACGTTGTATTGTTTCTTGTTTAGCGCTAGTTACTAGAAATGTTTCTTCTCCTGCTGGCCGACAAACGATGATTGTAGCAAAAAGGAACCAAATTTAAGTCCCAGTTTAGGCAGGATGAAGTTCACGTCACGTGTACAGTCTCGCGTCATGTCGGTCCGTTCGTAGCTGCACCCGACTGAACTCCTGATCGATAAGTATTACCTCACTGTCGAAAAGGACCATTCAAAAGGCGACAAAAGAAAAGAAACGCTAACCAGTATCCACCACTGCTCTCGTTTAGTGGAACTTGTTTTCACGCTGCTTTCATTCTGTAAGCTTTAGGCGACAATTATTCGGTTTTACCTAGCCTCTCGCACCCTAACTTATTTCCAACATGCCTTCGCACCAGTAGGTGCATCGATCCTTTTTGGCATCCGAAAAGATTCGATGCAAACCATGTTTTGCCAGCCCCGTTTGTTCTTAGAAGAAATTTGTTGTTAAACACTGCAGAGAAACACACACCGCGCATGCAAATTACAACCACCGTAGCTTTACTACGTCCTTGATAGGAAAGGACTTTAGGTAAATTTACTCGTATTTCTCCTACGATACGTCTTTTTAACGAACTGTTGATCTTCTTCGATACGCAACGTTTTGTTTTTCATATCGTTAACGTCAACGTCCTGTGTCATACTGTCAGCGTTTGTAGATGTTTTTTATTGAAAAAGAAAAACACACGGTTTAGTTTCGATGAACTGCATCCACTTTGATACTGGCACAAGGACTGAAAGATAGAAGAAAATTCAAAATCGTACTGAAATAAATAATAAGATATTGTAGGACAATTTTTCGCGTAGCATACTTACACTACATACATTTTCTCACCCTCTAACGTATAAATCTTCATGTTTGAACACATGCTGCTAGTGTCTATCGGACGATAGCAGCACCATCTGGACAAAAAATCTTAATACCGACGTTGTACAGGAACTATTGAAAAGATGAGTTAAGCGAGCACCGATAAGCGTTAGGAATATTTTATGTTGGGATTTTGTTTGATTTTTGTTTTGTTTTACTAGTAGATACTACAAATGTTTAAGCGTTGTTTAATTAATAACTGGAGAAATCGCACACTTCCAAATGACTAAAATCTGACCGTCATGTTTCGGATAGGTCGAGCAAACTTGCAATGTATCAAAGACTCTTAAATTTCCTGAACTAGACAGACCCCGGCGGAACTTTGGTGAACCGATACTTTCACACATCCCAATAGATCCGTTGAGAAAAGTTTCAACACATTTTCGTGAAAGTTAAAACCGACAGATGAAAGAAATAAAAGGTAATTCAAACACAAACAGTGTAGTGGTCGGCTTTGGCCAGCCACAACCACACACAAATGGAGGAACACAAATTTGAACCGAGAATGAAATGAGAACTTATAAATGTATGGGTGCTTCTATATGAATATATATAGATATATATTACAAATCAAGGATAAAACAAAGCAGAATGATATACATATATATATACATATATATTTAAAACAAACTAAACTGATCGAAGAAGTAAGAGAAAGAATAAGGAAAGTAAAAATACAAACGGAGCATAAAGTATAACAACCGGATAGGAATGACTGTGAAACGCATAATGATTGTGTAAAGATTTGAAGCGACATAAAAAAGTACAGCACAGGCGAAACAAGACAAAAGAAAAAAAGAAGAATCTGGTAATATTACGAAAACATAGTTGAATGTAGCAACGGACAATTCGGTACGACACAAAACACAGACTAACGGATGCATATACATTAAAAAAAATCAAGAAAATGAAACAAACGAAATTCAGACTCCTTAACTCGCCTGATCATCTTCACTTTTTCATGAATGTAATGAATTAATTGCCTTAAATGATATATATACAAATATATAAATTGCATAAAAATATACAATAAAATATATTTAAAACCAGAAGACGCAGATAGTCGATGGTAGGGAAGATCATGAATGCGGAGGAAACACGACACACGAATGCAACAGCAAACACACACAACACAAACAGAACGCAAAAGGAAACATACAAATTACGCAAACACTAGAAACAGCGAAGGGCAAAAAGTTGTTCGCGCTGAAGAAGAATTTCCCGGCGGAAAGTGAATAGACAAAATGTTACAGTGGTGCAATTCGCTAAGTTGCATTACGAGGCGGTGGGTGGTAAGTTAAAAAAAAATAGTTATTAGTGATTGACTTTGTTTTCTAAAGGTAATACTGAGCGAAAAGAAACCCGTAATTACGCAAATACAAACCCAGAAAAACAAACAAAAACAAAGGAAAACCAGTAATGGCTGGTTATCTTTAATTCTATACATATAGATTATATACATTAATGATTAAAGAGGAAATAACAGTAGTTGTAAGCAGAGCGCAAAAATGAGTTAAAATCGAAAGTTGAAAGCACGGACGAATGAGTCCGAGCATGAGATAGAGATAATGCAGTTGCAGAAATATTATATAATTTAAATTAATTTAAACAATGTGAGGAACTTTAGGTACGAATAATTTTGATTAGTGAAAAATAAAGGGAAGAAAAAAAATGCGATAGTTTTGTGCTCCCGGAACGTCACGTACGCAGTGATTATTGGTAAAACGAAACGGACGCGGCTTGGAGAATGCATATTGCGATCGTAAACAAGTGGTTAAATAATAGTTCATCAACTCACAATAGCAAAATTCGGGTAGCCCTTAAGTTCACTGAACATTTATTCTCTAATAATGAAAAAGAATCATGCTAGGCGGATTCTTAGACAAAAGGAAGAAAAGAAAAACACACCCACACAAAATACACAGTTAAAAACATGAGAATTTTGCATAGTGATTCACTGGGCGGGCGAAGTCTTTTTGAAATAAACAGATTAATCCTTACACCGGTTGTTATGTGGTTTTGATTTTATTTTCATCTTTGTCTAGTTAAGTTTGATTTCTTGATGTTATTCAGGGGCTTTTTAACATTTGAGTTATGTCAAAATTGTATTGTAACAATGGGGAATTATCACTTATTCCATACGGTACTGGCTGATTGTACGAAATTTTGAAAATGTTTATTTTATAATCATGTAAACCGAAATGATCGTTAGCATTCAGGTATCAATTCTTATGCGTGATGTTATTCTGATCATTTGGAAAAAAATGCCTTTATTGGAAAGAAATCTGATAAGAAATAAACAAAAACACCCTACAAAATTAACTGAATCATTAGCCAACTAATGATCCTCAAATAACACACACACACAAACTCTGTCACAAGAAAAGGAACATCGACATCAATCACCATGTAATGATTCCAACTGCAATCACTATCCATAAACCTAACAACTACAGGCTGATGACAGGCAACAACAATCCTCGATAGATTGAAAAATAGTCTAATGAATAAATAAATTATAACGCACAATTTATGAACACCGGGTCAGAAACCCACAAAAGCAAATATGCTGAAAAGAGTGGAGCGTGAATACCGATACCGATGCTGTTCGATGTTCGCTCTATTTGTTAAAACACTGGTAACTGTCCCCCGAAACATGGAAGAAATTAGAACAAAATACAAGAGACGGAGAAAAGCATTCCCAAGAAACCAAACAATAGTTTACCAAACATTGCTAGGAAGTGTAATCATCAAGAAACTGAAATGTTTTCCCTTTCATTCTACAATTTACGCGTTAAAGTAAGGGGCAACGTTAAAAGTGGCAAAGCTGTAGGCCATCATTCGGACTAAATTGGAAACGGGCAAGAACTGATCCTTTTGGAAAAATTTATACCACATCAAACAATTTGCTAATTCATAACGAACGAATCTAATAACTTGGTGTATGCAAATGCAGTTTTTAAATTTTGTTTTTGAAAAACTAACCAATCTGATTTGTGTACTAAGGCATAGGGAAATGTTAACGATTTGTTAAAGGTTTCGGTGTAACAATCTTCACATTCACAAATTTAGATCATGTTGAAAGGGATAAAATTTGTACAAATACGGCGCAGCATAATTTGAACATCAATTAAACTGTAGGATTTTATCACTAAACCAACTCTTGACACTTTCTTTTACTCCTTTACACTCTCATGTTGTACTAAAACATGTGCATGAAGATGAAGAAAATAAGACTTACTAACCAAGAGCTAAAGAAAAAACCAACAGCAGAAAAGTTTACCACAGTAACGACTATCAATTTCGAAGTCAAGCCGACACAAAAGAAAACCAATCGAGCTAGTATGTCGAGATAGACCCGCAACACTCCTGGGCTTTTGTTCGACATTCCTCTAACATATTTCCCGGTTGATTGCTGTTGTATGTCTTCAACACCGGTAAAAAAACACACTGAAAGGTAGAAGAAACAACAAGTTTCTACCCAGCACAAATCCATAAAATCACATGAAGGCAAACAGAATGTGCACTTCTGTACCATCAAAATTGATAGACAAAAGCAGAAAAAAAAACAAACCAAGCTAACCGAAAAAAGTTCTGTAACACAAAATGAAATCGAAAAATAGAGAAAATAAAGAGAAGAAAAGAAATAATTAGTCAAATTTAAAATAAACGAGTGTTTCATTGATTGTAATTCTGAGCATGTATCCATTTTGGACAGGTCATATACCTTCATTGAGGTCAAGAAAGTGTATTCCGGCCAGGGCCGGAGTTGTTTAAACAAATTCGTATTTTTGCAGATCATTTCCACCACATCCTCCCAATGTCTTGTGTCAAAATTCAAATGTCGGCAAGTCACCTCATCATATGGGAACGAATAGATTACGAATTTTATTTTAATATTCCCTCACCGTACCCGTTCTATGCCAGCAGATCCACACAAGCCAAGGGCTTTGTCAGATAAAAGACAATGATTTTAAAGTCTTGCTGAAACAGAGATCCACCTGTGAACGTTGCGGCGCGACGCTACCTTTGTTCTCGTTTCTCAAGAAGAACGAACCGGAAGAAAATAAGTTCAACGATCTTATTAAAATGCCCTACGACGGAGAGGCGGTTCCCTTCTTCGATGTTATATCAGATCCAACTATTATTCGAATCTGCAAACCGTAAAACGGGGCCGACTTCCGAAACCAGAGAGAAAGAGGACGGTCCAGCCATTCGGACCATCGTACAGTGGACGGGTTTTTTTTTTTATCCCGTTACAGGGGTTAGGAAAGCTTAGAATAGAAATTTGTTTTTTTTTAATCCTTACGTTCAGAAAAATTGTTGTACTGGAAAGAGCTCCCGTCAGTAATTAATAAGATTATATATTTGTTTTGCAAAATTCCGATTTTAATTCTCAATGTAGGGCACCATTGTTTTCGGTAGATCTTCAAGAAGCTCACCGTTTGCAAAGCGATATTCGAAGTGACGAACGTCGTTTTCCGGGAGCTACTTTTAACCTTGATAAAGAATACCCTAACCTTTAAGGGCCAACTGATGGGAAGGGAAAAATAAACATCCGAAGAGCAGTTTAAAACATTATGATATCCAATTGCTTCTATGTGGCCGCGCTGGGGACGGTAGAATAAATGCGCGCCATTCATTGACAACACAACGACCCGTACGAATGACGCTCTCGCTGAGAACTGAAATTGCGAAACAATAGTGATCGTGGACGGAACGGAAGGAAGTGATGAGCGACCGAAACGATTTGCTATTTTATTAGTGAATGATGAATGCGCAAGTTGAATGACAATTAGCTGGTTTGGGAGGGCGTTAGCTTTTAATGTAATTAACATTAAATTTATTCAAAAGATTTACACGTTGTAGACGAGTGGCAAACATCCTTATTGCATGTTTACCGATGGAACATAAAGATGTAAAACATATTGTAAATGACAGAAGGAAGAACCTTCTAAAAGAGCTACAATAAGAAACCAGCAAGTATTGAAGCGTTCAGAGCGTTAAACTATTGATCCGATCATAAAAATACCGCGTCTTATCGCGCTTACTGAAACAAAATATGACAAAAGACTTCAACAGCCGAAACAGCATCGAACCTGTTCTGCCAACAATATACGTTCTGTTTAAGTTGGGAACCTGTTTTTCGTATTTTTCAAAGGAAGGCAAATTGACAGCATAAATAAAATGAAGAATTGTTCCAAAGTACGGCTTATGCTTCACTGGACCCGATCGTATCGGAAGCAAGACGTCCGATGCTCGCTTCCGAGTGTGTGTTTTTCAACCACGGTTCAAAAAAGCGTTACAAATAAAAGAACTACCAGCACAAAAGAAGAACTCGCAACAATAATCTCCCGGCAATGGCTTAATTTTGAACACGCAAACCATCGTTAGAATGTCGTACGGTTTGTTGACCGCTGAGTCATCCTGTTCCGCTGAAATCCACGAAGGCGGGCACCGGTACCAAACGGACCCTTTCGACGGGAATGGTACATGGACGCGTTTGGTCGGGAGTCCGATATCTTAGACGTGCCCAGAGCCGTTCTGCTGCCGATTGAGTCTTAATTGCTTGCCCAATTATTGATGAGGGCGGTTGAAAAAGTAATGATTTTTAATTTATTTTCAATGAAAAGACCAAGAGTGTGGTTTAGATCCTGAAGTACATACAAGTACATACATGCAAATCAATAAGATGAAGGTGAATCGTTTTTCCGACCAAGTAAAGCATACAAATGTGTATTAGTCTTGCAAATGACTCTGTTAGTGCTGATTGAGGCTTTACAGAATTTTTCATCCCACCCTCTTGCAAACAATCAGGGCGTATTCTTCAACCTTATTAGCATGACGGTGAGCATGATCGTACCGAAAAGTAAAACCATCTCAGAAGCGAAAGCATTTTTTTTATCAACCCCTCGCCCCGTTTCGCCCGTCGCCACCGGAAGGAAAGGCTAGCGAGAATTGCTCCCATGGGGGCAGTCGGACGATTTTCGGCCCACTCCAAACAAAACAGGTTTCCCTGCTGTGGTCCTGATCGGCGATCCATCCTAATGGGTGTGGGTCCTTGTTTTCTTGTTACCTTTTTCTGCGCTGTGAGCTTCGTATCGACATCTTCATCTTGGTTTTATTGTACCTCCAAATCCCTTCGGATGGCAATGTCGGGTGGTGCGCGTGAAGTAAAGGCAAAAGGCTTAATTAATTATCGAGTTTCTCGCTTGTCCAGATAACCGGCCCATGTGTGCTTGACTGGGCATGTGGAGTTTTATTCACATATTTTACTGTAGCTTTAAGCCAATTGCAGGGGAAAAACCGCGAAGTTTTATTCACACAGGATGTTTGAACGATTAGGTTAATTTTGCCATTTTTTTTTTCATTTCCCAATGCTTCCAGTATGTATCATTAAAAAACATAAACTTCACGAGCTGTTAAGAAAATCTATATGTGTTTTATTGACTTTTTTTAACATGAGTTATTTAACGAAAAAAAAAAATTTCTATGTTTGTTTTGTATTGAACACGATTTGTTTTAGTGTATTTTATTTAGAGCTATAAGTATTCTATCGTACAATTTAATATATTTTTCTCCATCTTATCTCGGAATGGAAATAGTGTAAGCCTAAAAATACAGGTTTTTATTAGTTAATTTTTAAAATTGTTTTTCAAGTAACCCTGGTTATTGGTATGCGCTAAAACGTTACTTTACTTTGGAAGTTTATTTTAGATTTGATTAAAATTTAATATTTTTAAAAAATCGTACACCCAAAAAGGATGTTATGAGAAAATGAAACACAGAGAGTAACAGAGACACAACTCAGTGAAGGCGCTAGCGTTCACCAAACGGTTAAATTCCATCGCACACACGCCCAACTACCCTCCCCGGGTCGGCCAACCAACGCCATCGCCATGGTATGCGCACTGGACGCGCAATCCGAATGACGGGCGGGAAATCTCAACGACGGGCGCAAGCGAGCGAGCGAAATATGTTAAAATATAAAAATAAAATCAGCCTACTCGGCGCTCGAATAATTCAGTCGTTTTCGTCATTCGCTAGCGTACGCACGCGCTGTTCGCGTCGCTCTGAAAGTGATCGGAGGCGGTGGTTTATCAGTCGTGTATCGTGTTTTTCGGTTAGGCTCGGGTGCCTGTGCGGTTGGTGTAAGTTTTAGAACGAATGCTTACGGAGGCGCTGTTCGTGGGGGAGGGAACGCTAAACCCTCTGGAACTAGCGTGGGAAAACTCCCGAAATAGGGCTTCCGGGAGCGGTTCAGTGAGATTTATGGGATCGGGCGTGAAATACGGGACAGTTTCGCATTTGAATAACAACGCCAAGATTCGGGAATGAGTGCAGCGATGTGCCGATGGAAAACTTTATTTAAATTGTGGCAGTACTTAGATTGTGGTGTGCTGGAAAATGACTGTTTCGTGTAACACTTGGAAAGATTTAAAAACGAATCATTTTGTAATGGATCGAAGTAAATTGATTTGGTGCCATCGTTTAAAATCAATTCAACAAGTGAATTCTTTTGAACATTCGTATAGCAAAATTAGCGATTGCAAAAAAAGACGGAACTTAAAAAATATGGCGCAGAGAAAATCATCCTTGAAAGCCATAAATTCCAGACAGGCAGGATGTTTCTCCACGATGGCATAGGAAACCCGATGCGCGGGTCAGTTTGTTCTCGATAAACCCAATGCCGATGCGGGTTCGTGGTGCAAATGTTCCAAAGTCTAGAGTCGCCCCAACCAGATCCATCCACCGTCCGTTGAATTCGGCCTGCAGTGCAGTGTTCCAAACGGCCGAAGAGCGCCGTGGGGCTTTCAAATGTAAAACAATCCCAACCGAGTGCGATTTAAATGAGAATACCAAACGCAAACGCTTCCCCCTTTGGTGCGCAAACGCCCCCAGAAGTCCTGATGGCCATTTTATGGGGTTTGTGTTTTGGTGATCGGACACCAACGGCTCCCCCCGAGGGGGAGTAGGAGGACCACCAGAGACCGCAGGCTAGTCCACCGTACCGCGTACGTCCGAACTGGGAAGGTTTTATTGACCTTGCCTGCATCCATTTGTTGCGTGTTGGTGATGCGACACTTTATGCTGCCACCCGCGACCAACCGAACCCGCGGTGGTTCACCTGGCCAACCCTTCCCGCCCATTCCCCACCTCCCCCGCTACGGGGGACGTTTCGATTTAACGACAATTATTTACATGATAATTAGCAGGCCAGCCCAGCCCGCTTGCAAAGCGCGCACCAAAGTTCTCTGTAACCCTTTTTGTTTCGGTCGAGTTTGAAATGGCTTCCAAACCGAGTTCGAGCGGTAATAGGCAAATCTCTCTTTTTTTACGAGAAACGGAAGAGCTAAGCCAAGAGTTTCGTAATGTTTGGCAGTGAAAATAATTTTCGGCACTTGGTAGCTTTTTTGGGGACGTTCTGGGCCGTGTTGAGAAATTCTTCTCGATTGGGGTCAATGCTGGCCTGAAATAGTTGCAGCTAGGTAGTGTGTAACCTTGAGGAGATTAGAAATTACGCACATCGCGTGCTAGAAATCGTGTGGGAATTAGACCAATCTAGCAAGAATTGAGATGCATTTTAACGTGTTTTATTTGTCTATTTATTGGGTCCATCGGATGTGTTTTATTATTTATTAACTATTTATATCGGACCAATGAAATCTCTGCAGTTCTTATCCGCAGATAAAAATTTCTTTAACTGCTTTATCATTGAATTATTCTTGTAAGATCTCAAGTAATCGATTTGTAGCTTTCTAACCTTGAGAACAATAATTTCAGGGCTTATTCTAGATGATTGGAATATTTATAAAGAAATCCTAATACCAATACGCTGTCAAGTTTACACATTTCGCAAATAAAATCATCATTGTCATGCCATTTATATGAGTGGTAAGAACAAAAACCAACCAAACCAAAAGCTCTCCCGAAACCATAAACAGTTTAGCATATCAAAAGGGCCGTCTGACCTCCAAATGTTTCCTCATTCGATGGCAAGCCGGCGACCCCTTTCAGTACATGCCATCACCCTCTTTTCCTATCCCGATGAGTGGTGGCATCATCAAGCTACACCCTGTGCCCTGAAAACGTTACCACCGTTCTTGGTAATTTACAACGTATCGCAATCGACACCCGGGAGACGCTCGTCGTGGGGCAGGACTTCCGCAAGATTCGCACGATCCCATTTGCAAACAATTCCACCCACGAGAAGAGCAAAGACCGTATCAGCTTAAGGTGTTGGGTTCGGTGGGTTTTCATCCGTTCTTACTTTGTACTCGGGGAGGCATTAATTTTCTTCTCAGCTAAAATATTTGTTGGTCAAAAAACCTCTTCACAATCCAGTTGAAAATGAGCTGAAATTATTTTGTTTACGACAGATGAGAAAAGCGTACACTAGGGCATATTTCAGCGAAGGGAACAATGAAATTAATTTTGTTTAATTTCTCTCTTTATTATTTTCTATGATTCCAGACTTTGTGCCGTTGGGATTGAAGCGAATGACCTGCGGTTCGCGTAGAACGAATCCCGTCCAATCCAACAAACCGTGCGCTAGACAAGCGTAATGACACCGACAGAAACGGGTTCGTCTTCTTTCGCTCGGTGACATCGTTTGTGCGCGGCGAATCGGGCGGAGGTAAACCGTCGTGGGGAGTAAATTAAATTTATAATTACCACCAGACGATGCTGTCGATAGAAATTTAGCTGAGAAAAGCGCAGTGTTGGCTTGCGTGCTCGGTTCCGTCGGGTGGAAATTGCAATCTTGAAATGTGATCAACATTATAACGGGAACCGTCAACTATTTAGGCCTAGTGTTTTAGAGGCATCGTGCTGATGCGGAGAGATTGGACCACCGATTGCTAGAAATCGCACACATCCCGAAGAGTGAGCAAAAAACGGGCCAGCGACAGAGGTTACCACTCCGGGGGGATCGCATCCGGATTAGGCTCCACCACTGGCCACCATACTGACCTTGATCGAGAAATGCGTGGATCGTGCGAAAGTTGTTGAAAGTGCGGAAAGCATAAAACCAAGGCTTTCCGATACAAAAGGCCAGCGATACGCCCCGCAGCTGTGGACACTCGAGGCGGAAGACGTTAGGTTCGGGTCGCACGGGATAGTTTTTTTTTTTTTTAAATTTCGGCACCATCCCCGGGAGAGCACAGCTTCGTGCAGCACGAGAGACAACGAAACAATCGGAACGCGATAAAAAGACAATCAAGGGTGCTCGCGAACCGCGCACGCGAAAGAAAGTAAACCTTTTTCGGGGACGTCGGGCAGGAGGGAATCGAAGTGAGATTAATGGGCGTGGAGCCGGGTGGAAGGAAGCAGGAGTGAAACATTCGCGACCGAAAGGAAGTAATTAAAGCACGTTTACATTCAGGGCCGCGCGGAAAAAAGGGTGGCCGAAAGTTCGGGAACTTTTTCGGACATCTGAAGTGCGGTTGTGAAATTGCGAAGAAAAAAACGATAGCCCAATAACTAGGACTGAGTTTTCCGGACCGCCGAATTCGGTCACAGTGACGCCGAGTGTGCGCCTCTAGCGCGGGAGTGTAGGGAAGGCGAGGAACTTCCCAGCGGACGTCATCAGCCAGGATAGCTCTATGCGGGGCGGCGCAGAGATTAGTTGATCCATTTTTGGCAACACCGCAACCATCATTAGCATCGTCATTGGCAGCCAAATTGGGATTCGACATGACGGAAATGGAAAGGAAAGCCGCGATAATAGTCGGCTATCAGCTGCGGCTGCTTCTGCTGACCGTGACTTTCGCCACCGCAATACAAATCGACAATCGACTCGTGCAGCCTCAGTATGGTAAGTTTTGTTTGTGTTAGGCTTATATTGTCCATCGATTAGATGAAATTATTACAGATTATGAGTAGTCACTGATTGGTAAAGTGTGATGACCTTTTCATCCTTTTCCAATTTGTATTTATATGTTGATGATTTATTCACATGCATTGAATTACATTGCATGTGAATTCACATGCATTGAAATACATTGGTCCATTTTCAAACTTAATTATACAAAAGCAGGAATTAGAAAGACTACAAATAACTACAAATAATGTTTGTATTAGAAGTACTTAATGTCAAAAATTCCTTTTTCATCTTGGAAAGGTTCCATATTCCGATAAATATTTGAGCTTGTATCATCAACTTGTGTCATCAACTCATACACAACCTTTACCTTGATTGTTATGATGTTGGATTACACATAAATTGCTGTATACCTGTTTCATATACTACAAGATACAATTCAATTAAGAAAATAAAGTTCAGGTAAATAGTTTGACTAGATATAACATGGCTATTAACAAATTGTTAAATTAACAAACGGCCATGTGATTTTGCTTGGAGTAATTGAATTGATTGAGAAACTATAAAATAAAATAAATTAAAGATATAAAATTGTTATCAAATAAAACAGGAAATAAAAATATGTTAGAAAATTTGTTTCTTTGAAAGTGTTCTGCAATTATATTAATATGCAAATCACATCAATATAAGCAAGCACATAATACTTTACGCCTTTAACGTTTAATGTTATATAATACAACATTTTCCAACGAAGGTTTATGTGTTTGTTTTTCTAAAATAACTTAACAGTGTCTTTGCTTCACACCACAAAATCACACTTACTTTAGCATTACTTTTGACTAAGAAATCAGATGTTTCATTTATCAGAGAGAAAAACAAATATTGATACAAAGTATCAACTCTATCATTCTTTCTACATAGAATACAATGTTTGCATTACAACTAGAACGTGTCACTCGGTCACTTTCACTTTTTATTTGCTCCCCAGCATGTTTTGAGTACACTGTCAAGTCGTTCTGTTTCATTAACTCCGGCCGATGCGTACGTTCGCTAATTCCGCGCGTTCCAACCGGTAGCGCCACTAACACGCATGACTAACACTAACACCTCACACCTCACCTGGAACTCCTCTACACACCCCGGGCACGTTGATGCACTTTGTAGCGATCGATCCGAGGAAGGGAGGCCCAAATGCAAACCCTTCTCCCGCCTCGGCCCAGTGTTTGGGTGGTCGAACGTGTGCCATCTTCGTGGTGCACAAACAATAACAAACATCCGGCCGTGGTGGCAAAGGGTGCGGGGAAGGAGGGGTGGTGGTAAGGAAAATGGGAGGCCGCGCACGACGAACGAACAATCGAAATGAGAATTCAATGCGATTGCATAACACTCGCCATCGACGGGCGGTAGCAAACGGGAGGGGTTTGCGTGCTGGGTGTGTTCCCTCTGGAGGGAAAACAGGTTAGGAAAAATTTGCCTACGTAGTTCGGGAAAAAAGGCCTTTCGTTTTCGATGGGTCGTTGCATCTTGGCACGTGGAAATTCTTAGTGCACCTGACATCGTTACCGGTTGTTAACTAAGAGGGTCATCACATGGCAGTCGCATACGAAGGCGTGTGGAAAATGCTACCCTAAACCCACGCAAACCCATCGGTCCTCCCATCCGCGAGAGTGGGCCCAACCCAAAGCGCTGATTGAAGTATTTTAATTGCTCACGCATGCCTTCTACTGCATAATCGATCGTAGATAGCTAATTACGATCATTTCTTTCCTCGTAGAAAATGGCGAAATAATTAATCGCATCCTCTTTTTCTCCTCCTCTATCTCTCTACAGATTGCTTCGAGCGGATAGCGCTCGGCGCGATGCTGCCGTTCGAGAAGACGTTCCGGAACTCGGACACCAACTCGCTGAAGATCTGCGAGACGCTCTGCCTCAACGACAAAGAATGCCAAACGTTCGCTTTTGGGTGGGTGAAATGAAACCACTTGCACGCTCCTACTGTTACCTAACCTCACTCTATGCTTTTTTTTTGCAGCATTTCCGGTCGGGGCAATGGAACATGTCAGCTGTCGGCGAACACGATCGATGCTACCAATTCGCGCCCGGTCGGTACCATCTTCGATCCTGACTTTGATCTGTACGCACGTAAATACAACTGTTTTTTAGATGGACCCACAAACCCGCCACCTCGGCCGGGAGGTATGTATTAAAAGCAGTGTTTTTTGTAAGCATGTTAGTCAGTTTGAGATAGTTATTAGAAGAGCTTTAATGCTACTGTGTTCGGTTTCTCTTGCTAATCGATAGCATTCGGTTATAGGACTATTTTGCATGTTAAAGTTATTAGAAAGAAAAATTGAAAACAAAATAAATATGATCCTAATGTATTTTGACCATTATCTTCTTCGTGTATAAAATTCATTTGAATAGTTTGGAAAATAATTAAAATATAAATCAGCAAGCATCAATAATATCAGTGGTTCTAAGAAACCATCATCTATAAAAGTATGAAGCTATTAAGCAAAGTTGTTTGTTATCTTTTCAATTAAGCATTAATTGTGTTTGTTACTTATTTTAATGTTTCTAAATGTTATGCCTTTTCAAGTAAATTTTCAGAAATAGATATTTGAAGAAGCATCAATACAATCAAACATTCTGTGTCAACAAACAAACAACAAACAATCACATTTGTAAAAGTACACTTTATAACCAGTTTTAATTTAAATGGCACCATTAAATATTACTTGATTATCGGCACAATCACAGGAAAATGATATCTTAGTGGAATGTCTAGTAAACGAAAATTGGTGGTAAATTTCATAAATTGAAAATCCATCTTCTAGAAAGTCGAGTTACATAAAGTCAAGTAGAATGTTTGAGTTGTAAGGTTAAGATCTTCGCCTTTTCGAATTAAATTCATTAATCAATTATTCTTCCATTTTTAGGCCTGGGCATTTTCCCGAATGGTGAGCCGCAGCCTAGTGGTGGACCCCAGAGACAACCTCCTCCACCACCACCGCCACCCCCAACTGGTAGTGCATTTCCTCCGCCGAGCATAATCGAACGACCCGGGCCACCCGTCTTCGGGCCCCCAGTTTCTGCGGGAAGCGTCGACCCTCAGCCGACCTCCAATGGGGGCTTTGTTGATCCCTCAAGACCATCGGGACAATTTGGTGGAACCGTTTCGCCAGTGGGGAGCACCTCACTCGGCACAACCTACGGTCAAACGGAAGAAGAAACCCCACCGGAGACGACGGCTCCAGCGGAGGAGTACTACACCACCAAGGACCACTCGCACCCGGCTCAGAACGGTGGCAGCCCATACCATACTACCAGTACGGCCGCCGGCCCTCAGTACAGTCTAACTACCGGTGAACGGCTGCCTCCGACGCAACCGGCCGGCACGATGCCCGACCGTGAGAATCCCACCAAGTATCCAGTGGATCTGCGTCCTCAGTACGGTTCGCCCAGCGGTCCCGGCACGGGCGGAGGGGGTCCCTCGAAGCCTGGAAACTATCCGTACCACTTCCCCATGCTGTACGAGACGAACTATCCGCTGCCGAACAACAAGAACGGATATCCGGAGATCTACGCGCAGAACGTACCGACGCTGGATAACAACTATCTCCGGCCGGAGTACGGTGGAACGAGCTTTGGACGCCCTTCGGGACCTTCGGGAGCCACACCGGCCATAGGAAGTGGGAACGGTGTGTCAGGATATGGTGGAGTTCAGCGTCCAAGTTCCGCTGGGTCTACTGGATATGGGGGTGGACCGGGAGGTCCCATACAGAGACCTCCGCCATCAGGTCCAAGTGGATACGGAGGACAAGTGGGACGACCGACAGCGGGTAATGGACCCCCGTCGGGGTACGGTGTAGTCCGTCCAGGACCGGCTCCTCCAGTCATACAATCGGGACCATCTGCAGGAGGAGGAGGATATAATGTGCATGAAGACAAACTAGAACTTCATCCAGCGACTCCTTCCAAGCGCCGTGAGTACCCACGATATTTTTGATTTGTTTACTATTTCTATTACAAACATATTACCTCATTCGTTTGCAATGCGATTCAGTATGATTGAACGGAATGATCAACGATTGCACAAGTACGAACTTTTTTTATACTTACTACATTCCTCTACAAATGCCATCGCGCACAGAATAATTAAACACTCTCGTTCTGTTGAGTGAGCAGCAAGCGTTCTGAGGGGCATTCTCCCCCGGCTCGGAAGCTCAGCCGAGCATGGCAACGGGCAAACCACATTAACCGGCCACGTGGTTTACAAACATAACATCGGTCGACAGCACATAAAAACATCCCTCCCTTACTTTGCCATTACTCTTCGTGTTTGAACCATTTGTCGGGCCATTTTGCACCCGGGACCGGATCATGCATCGGTGCACGTCGCATGGCGTTGGTACTATGGCGTGTCTGGGCGCACTCTATCAACGCCACCAGGTGACACCTGACTTGCACTTGAACCGCTGCCGCTGGATGCGCTGATATGACCAATTGACGATTGATGTGCTCGTTCGATCCTCATTTCATACGCTTGATCATACGCGAATGTGAGGTAACGCAACAGACGATCGGAAATTAGGGCATACGGGTGCGAGCAGGTTTAAAACCATTGAACTGATGGATTGCATGTGTAATGGTCGCATTTATTTTACACCGATGATATTCAACCAAAGCAGATGCTTTCCTGATTTGATTTGTTAGAAATAGACTTTTCTGTCAAACATGGATTTGATTTGACAGAGATGATTTCTCATGTCCTCTTGTTCAAGTGACAGGTTTAATTCATATGCTTATTTTAAGTAAATTTTTAAATGATAAAAATATAAAACTTCTCATATATTAGGCAAAATTAGGGTTTTCAAATGATAATCAATAGCCAATAGAACATTTTCGGTTAGTTTGCCTCAACTACTTGAGCAATAAAATTCACACAGGTACCAAGCTTCCGGTTGAAAAAAGTTGTTTACGTTTTGGAAAACGATAACGAAATGAAATACAATTTTTACATACCATTACAATACTCTACGAAACCGAATACATACCAAATATAGTTTCCTTCCAAGCAGGTTCCAGTTTAGTGATCAAATAATTTGAAAATAATATTGGAGCATGAGTTAATTTATTTTATCAAATCATCATCATAATCAATAAGACAAAGCATACCAAGTAAAACTAAGTATAAAATGTTGTTGATCTGAAGAAACACAAAGGCAACTGAAGAGCATTTGAAACATGACCAAAGTAAAATTCCATTGAAAATGGCACACATATTTTCCATCTTCTTTATTAGCTTTTAGATTGGCGTAATTGGATCATTTCAACACTATTTGAAAAAGTTTACGTTACGAAAAATTAACGTATTTCCCTATAATTGATTACTTCGAGGGTTTTGTTTGTAACATCTTACACTCAGTTTAAAATCATTTGAACATTTTGAGTGCAAAATTAAGTTCATAAAATGGTGGTAAAAATAAATAAAGTTACCAATAAGCTGTTAATTTTCAAATCAAAATTTTATACAACTGTAAACAAACAATGCATCACAACTTATGGACAGCGCTATCGCAAACAAACCATGACTAACGTGCCCCCATCTGCATCAACCGGAGCAAGGCCACCGTGTCATCGCTCAGAAGGTGTTAGAACTTCCCGCCCTCCTTTTCCCTCTTTCGAACCCTGCCCAAAACACATCCGTACGGGTGCAGTACGTCCAATAGAACAATTTCATTGCCATTAACCAGCCTAATTGCTCTCCTCCAAGCCCTCAGTTGAACGTGGAAAGACCGGAAGATAGGTGGGTGCTAGCGTGTCAACCCCTGCCGATTGAAGTCAATGCTCATCGGAAGCCAAACTTGAAGAGCCTGGTAGACGTCAGTGGTGTGACATTAGCGGATTCAAAAATTAAACACTATCTAATGTAGTAACTTGAACATAGAAAAGGGACAGGAAAAGCGTTCAACGAATTGTGACACAATTATGAGGGGATCCCTGAGCAAACACTTTCGTTTATGTATGGTCGAGCTTACAACTCGTTTGGGGCTGAGGATGTTTTGGTGTAAATATGACAACGTGACCAATTTGATTTTTGAATTAAGATAGGTCAATATCCGGTAATTGTGTTTACCAAATTTTACTTTGTAATAAATCCTCGATTACTTAGTGCACTTCCAGCTTTAATTGTGCTAGTTGATGCAGTTAAATGTATAATTATCATATTTTTATGCAAAATAGACAAAACCTTAAGTCATAAAAATGCAATGTTACCATACAATCACACAATGTGTTACTCCAAGCCGAGCCAAGAGACGCATTCCCTACACTTTAGCCATTTGATACACATTCATCCCAGTTGGCTCACCGTTTACAAACACGCTGTAGCATGATGAGTTTATGACGCATGGTGGACATAAATTGAAGTTCTTACTGGTGCTGATCACCGTGGCGGGTGGCGCACGATACGAGGCTTTTTCTGTCTCTAGCGCCAAGTGCATGGAAAATCCCGGCATTATGACGGCAGCCTCACTGCAGCGTGATGCCGGTTTTCACTTACGAAACACACTCGAGCGTAAGGGAGCTTTGTGCCCTCGGCTAGAGGTTGGGTCAGTGTGAACCGGAAAATTTACACATTTTCCGTGCGTCAACCGGGCGCTCAACTTGCGCTTCCTGAAGATGGTCCCATCCGCCGAAGGGGTCGGCCAAGCGTTTGAAGATGGATTTTCATTCAACGTCCAACCGAGAGGAGCTGCGCACAGAGCGTGTAATGATCTTTGTTCGGCTGAGTGTCTCCTGTGTTTTTTTTTGTTCTTTCTGTCTTTGGCTAGAAATCGAAGTCCTACAAAGGCTCATTATTTTCAGACCTGTAGAAAATTCCATTAGACGACGTTCGGGTTTCCTTTATCCGCTGGGTAAAGAGGCAACATCGTTTTTACCCATTTTGCGCGAAGGTTCTTCAACTACCCAACTGCCCAAAGACAATGAATCAAAGCCTTAATCTCTACCGTTGGCAGCCTGGACCGGTGGGCAATGATCTGCACATTTCGGTGCAAAAATTCCTCCGCCATATGTCACGATATGTGGCGGCGTTATTTTCCAACCAACCCGCGTCCAACGTTGGGCACCGGTGGGTGGAGTAGAACGCAAACCAGACAGAGACCCACCGCCCAAACAATGGACCTTCACCGAAATAAGGGAAATTAGCATAATTTGGCTTCCTCCCACCGACGAGTACCACCCCGCAAAGCCACAGCCCGCCCGCAATGGGCAGCGCTCAAAAGCATTAACCTTTGCCAGTTCCGATACAGATGGGTATCTTCCTCGATTTTCATTACCACACGAGGGGCGCACGCAACCGAAGTGATGAGTTTTTGAGGGCAGCTCAACAGCCGAGCTCCGCTGGGCAGATGTTTCGCGAGTACTTTGCGGCCAGCGAGAACGACGATAACAAGCCCTTATTTTATGCCGATTTAGAATTGATGATTGATGGTTAGAACAAAACGTCGTAAAACTATTCTTATGAGAAGGAAATCTTCTTCGAGACTCACGAGGCAAATCATTGAGCAGTATGCCAATCTGTTGTACAAAGAAGTTTTTATTGATAAGTTCAAAGTTTATTGTGTTGAGTTTTTGATTTACAAACTTCTTAAAGTTCAGTTTGATAAACTTCACTCTAGTGTCATGGCCATAAATGTTGTTCACTTGCAATCAGGAGAAATAATTCATTCGTTTGCTTTAATTTTTTTGTAACAGTTTTAATCTTCTGGCTTGGCTAAATATAAAAGGCTACCAGTCAAGGTTTAATGATAAAGATAAAAGGCTTGATGAAATTGACAAACACTGTACAAATTAAACACTTGCGGAACAATTGTAAAATTGATTATTAATCTTTAATTTCACCTATTCAAAATCAGATAATTTGTTTTCGTTATTTGTACTCACAACCTAAAATTTTTAATATGTTCTACGTTGCTTGTAAGCTTTAACGAAAACAACAAGTTAAGATTATCAATCTATCTATCTGCTTTTTCTAAGAAAACTACACCTCGTTAGGCAATCAATTACCATCGCATCTCGAACGAGAATCGATCCGTCATGCTGACTGGTACGACCACCGACAAACACCTCACGATGACGTTGTATTAGAAATACATCAAATTTCCGTTACGGTCACATTAACGGGTGCACCCGAGTGTACCACGATTAATTAAATATTCAATGTCTCCGGCGAGCGGTTGGAAAAAAGCGAATTCAAATTTACGGTTAACCGCGCACTACGGATTTTGAAGACCTTCAAATCTCACCAAACGAAGCAAACGCACACGAAGCCTCCCAACGGTTCAAACAAAACAAAATGTATCGTGCAGAGCCCTACCGTCAGGTGCTGAAAATCTAATTAATATACAAAATCATGCATGTGTGGTTGGTTTTTGCTTTTAAGTTTGCCACTTTGTTTCAAACGGTGTCCAAAAATGATGCTGTCTGATTTGGTTTAGTTTTCGTGTTTGAGTGTTTTTCCCGCACTGGTGAGAAAAGCTTGGGACCAACAACAAAGTAAAGCAAAGCCCCAAATGCAGCGATCTAGCATCCTCCCCACCAAGGGGTTTTTTTTTTCATTCAAGGGGTGAACACTTTCCGCTCTGTTCCGAGCTTTCCACCCCTAGCAAATCGAGGCTCATTTCGCATGGGCTCTCCAAATCGCGGCGGGAGAGGAGGTTTTTGCGAGGGCACAAATTGCTTGGCGAAAATCCTAAACTTCAATCTCCACCGTGAAGGTGGTGCCAGTTTCGTGCGGAGCTTTGAGTCGGTCGCATCGAATCTTCTCGCGCCGCGTGTGTGTAAGAAGCTGGATCGAACCCTAAGCCAGCAGGTGGTGAAGTACAGGAACACCGTACGGAGGATTCCATTACGATACTAGCGAACCGAATGTGTGTGCTTCCTATTTTTATGGTGCGTGTTTCGAGACCCAATACAATCTGACCCAGTGGAAAACACATTAGCTAGCAATCCCGCAGTGCGCACAATTGCCTTCGGACGAGGGATTGTTTGCCACAATCGTGATCTGGAACGACCGATAGGGAAAACATTGTAAAATTAAACTGTACATCATCGATCGGGTTGTTTGACCCATCAACCATTCACTGGTACGATCATATTCAGTGTACAGAACGCGTTCAGGCTGCACTCACGATCGTGGTGGCGAACGCAGCGGTGCAGTGTTCTTGCATCAGCATTAGAAATGCAAATGTGTGTCGAAGTGCAGTAAAGTGCAGTAGCTCGAATCGAAGTGGCGAATCTTCCGTTATCGAAAACCAATTAATCTTGCCATTTGTGAAGCCCAACGTGTGAACATGATTGACGTGGCGAAGGTGGTGCTCATCTGCATAAGCTTATCGCTACTGGTTCCGGACTGCACAGCATCGACTATCATCATCGTGGAAGATGCTAAAGGTTGCATATTTAGTATAGTTTTTGATTTTTTAATATTAGTAAAATTGAATTTTACTTCAAGACTACAAGTATATTTCAATAACTGAAGATCATCACTTATTACCACTTCTTCGCTTTCTCATCACTTTCTCAAAACGTTTAATAAACTTTAGTTTTACTTATAAACAATATTTTGTCATTATTTTGATAGTTACTGTATTAATAAAACTCTTTTTATAGAAATTTTATATAAGCCCCTCACATATTTAATCAATTCAAAGTATGACTAAATAGCTAAGCATCAGAGGAGCTGTTAGAAAATCGAGAAAATCAACGGTTCAACGGATTTACGGTTTGTTAGACTTTAAAAGTTATACATTTGCTTAATATCCAAAACTATCTGTAACAGGGCGTTAGAACCTGCGTAAGCAAATGGCCACGCATCTAAAACATAAATTTGTTAGAACCAAAATGCTTTCTTTAAAAAGTAAAATACAAATTACTATCAATTATGTTAAAAAGAGTTTCATTTCAATCAAATTGAAACCAACACCTTATAAAACTTGGAAAACATAAAACTTCATATTTTGAACAGATAAAACATCCTTATCTTATCCCTTACACGCGGAGTTTTTGGAAACACTCGAAACAAATTCAAATTTATTCCTGCCCAACAAATCAAATAAAAATGTGAAATGCTATAAACAAAAACTAAAACATGTTAATATTTGTGCAGAAACATGTTCTAGAATAAAATCAAAGCGAAGTATGAGAAAAAAAACATGTAGAAAACGAGAGAGAAAAATTGTCTTCCCAATGTTATTAGAAACGCACAAATCATTGTGCTTCGCGCATAAATACTCATACGTCACGCTGGGCAACCGTAAAGGGTGTTGAAATCGTCATAAAAGTCGTCATGTAACGGTACCCGTTTTTGCTTGATTGATCTTTTGATTCTTTGCAAATGCGCACCGGCCAATCGTTGTACACGGCAGCAAACACGTCAGTAAAACAGACAAACACCCCAGACCGCTTGGCAGATGCACAAAAACAATCGATCGCGCAAGAACTGCGCCTTAGGAGCCGATGAAAAGGAATCTATGGACAAGAGCCCCAAAATCTCGAGAACGTAGAAGAAAGGGACCGACCACGCAACTGTGGTTCAAGTGGCAGAGTTGACGCTGTAGAGTACAACAACATGAAATTCAATGCTTCCATTGTTACCGGGTGCACTGTGTAGAACCATGCGCTACGAAATCAGCAGCATTGTTGCAGATGCAGTTTCTTCTCGCTAACGTTGCACGAAACCACCCACCAACGGTTCCACGATTGCGACAGGTTTATCATGCAGTAGAATGCACCTACAACCCGCTTTAAACGCTGTCCAATAAATTCTGGCCATTTTGTCCGCCGGTAAGAACACCAAAAACTGCCGCGACGTTAGGTTATACCAACAAAGTTAGTTGAGGGCAACATCAACGGACCGCGACACGACTTGCGAAATGCACATTCGTAGGTGAACACTTCAACACGAACGCAGAGACATGTGCAGCTGGGTGGAATATCTCAGCAACACCATCTTCGCACAAGCCAAAAATGTGTTCAGAACTTTCCGTTTTTATTTGCTAACCCCGCCCAAATCGTAATTCATCATCTTCAGCCCCGGAAAGGAAGTACAGTCACTTCCGGTCAGCACCAGTTGTTCCGTATTTTTGTTCACCACTCCAGGAGGTCATAGGACTAGAGAGTGGTTATGGTTACTCATTTTCCCAGCAAAGCGCAAAGATCGCAAAGGTGGTAGTATCTTGGCGTTGGTTATGCTTTGTGAACACTTTTTTCATAACCGCTGCTCCGATGATCTCATAAAACAATGCGTATTTACAATGACGATGATCTTGGCCATGAATTAGCGGTCCAGGTGAGACCCAAGTCAGATCTGAGCTCAGAGGCGCAAACTAAATCATTCTGTGTTGGTTGTTCAAAACTTTGTAGGACACACAGTAGAGACTTCCGTCGATTTCGCCTTAATGTGATGTTGTTGGTGATAATTATGATGAACATAATGATGATGATGATGATGAAGAAGAAGATGGTGAGCATAATTAATGGGTGTTTCCTTCAATGTATGTCGTAGCATACAGAAGCTTCGCAGGAAACGAGAACAATTTAGTTTACATCTATAAACCAATTAGTTTGAACTATCTTTTCTAATTGATTGTACATGCTTATCTGTCATCAAACAGCGTGCTATCGCCGTGTACTTGCCGGGAAACGTGTTGCCTCACATTGGGTACGGCGAACACTAATCTGCGAACGGGTCGAAGACTGCCAGCGCGAATGTGGTGACGAGCGGCGCTTCTCTTGCGAGGGATTCAACTATCGGTAAGTGAAACAACGTGTGTTTGCTTTATGGATAAGCGCCTGTAAGTGGGAATCTCTATGCGCTTACAGTTTGGATCCGACGGGTCGAGGCCAAGGCGACTGCGAACTTATCGACCAACCCCTGTCGCAGATCGATCTCTACTCAAGCCCGCACCAGCGAGACTCGAACCTTATTCGCGATCCGGACTATGACTACTACGAACGTGATCGCAGTGCGACGTCCAATTGTAGACCGAGTTGCAAGGACTGCATGGTTAAGCCGTTCCGCCCGGCCTTAGAGTTTGTGCGTCCGACCACCTACCGTCCGCATCATCCGGAGAACTACAAACCGTACCCATCCGAGCCGCATCCTTATGAGGAGGATCGGTACAAACCGTCAGTTACGGCGATCGACAAGTACCGTCCACCATTGTACGCTAGGCCAGACTTTGAGCGCTATAGTCCTTCGTCGAGTTACTATCCTCCACCTCCACCACCACTCCCTTCACCCGTTGAATCCTATCGTCCTTCGATCTCGTATAAACCACAGTACGGTAGCGAGATCGATCGCTACGGCACGCTGGATCATGGGTTCTTCAAGGTTCCGTACGATCGACACGAATATCCGAAACCGATCCACCACGAAGAGATCCGGCCGGTCCATCGTCCACGGCATCCGTACGAAGATCGCGACTCTCCGCCGCCACCTTCAGGGCCGCATATTTCGACCGGCCAACAGTACGGCCACAAACCGAACACCTTCATCCCGTACCTGATCGGACAGAACATTCACAAGAACGGCGGTGTCTACGGTGGTTCGTATGGCCCCTCGTTCAACACGGACTCGTACAAGTCGATCTCCGACTATTGGGGACTTCGAAATGAGATCAAACGCTACGACACTCCACCATCGTTCAACTACTTTGAGCTGCGCAACGATCACCACTTCGATGATAACAACGTGTGGAGCTACGGTGGAAGTAAATATGGATACGAAGAGTCATATCCCTCGGCCGTGGTACCATTCGATCGGGATCATCAGCAACACCCGTACGTGGATCACCATCGGGGCAGCTTTGGTCAGCAGTGGATTCGTCGACCGAGTCACGAAGAGTGCTCGGTGAAGTCGAGCGAAGGCTTCCGGCTGCATAAGGGTGTGGTAAAGTACGCCCTCAACACACCGACCGTGGTTGAGTGTGAGCGGATGTGCTATTCCGAGTCGCGATTCCGGTGTCTAACGTTCAGCTATCGCTACTCGGCTGTGTCGCGTGAGAATTGCTTGCTCTGCGATCGACCGTTCAATCTGCTCGATTTCTATGCGGACCTGGAGCCGGACCGGGATTACGATATATACTCGATGAGTGACGACACGAAGACGTGTCATCCGGAGCTGGGACCACCTCGGAGGGACTACAATGCTCGTAAGTTCGCAGTAATTACGAAATAACTTGGTTGGAGATAACATCTATGTTTCTGGAGTGTATTAAAATGTACATGATGTATTCTGAGAAGATTACTATCTGTAAATAATTCTAAACTTCTTAACTGTTAATGAATTAGCGCTCGTAGTAGCGCCGAATACTCATTATTCCTTACAGTTAAACTTCTCCTAAAGGTCCAGTTAAACTCTCCTCCTTCTCCTAACTCCTCCATAGTATATCTATAGTTTGTGACTTCACTGACTACGCATCTCATCCTTTTCAGAATGCTTCATTCGAGTGATCGATTCGGGCCGCTTCTTCAAGTCGATCGTTCGCGACTCACTTACAGTGCGATCCATAGGCGAATGCGAGCTCGAATGCATCAAGGCGACAAAATTCACCTGCCGTGCGTTTACCTACAGCTTCGGACCGAACAGCATCAACGCGGTCATTGACAACTGTCAACTGTCCGACTGGCCAGTGCGGGACATGGACAAGGACCGTCACCTGGTGCCGGATGAGACCTTCGACGTGTTCGAACGCGCCAGCTACGGACAGGGCTGCGAAATTCAACCGATCATCGATGACAAACATCACAAGAAGTGTAGGTCTAGGGTTTGCTGAAACGCAGATGAGGACGCTGTTCGGGTTAGGGTTTAATGGCGGCGATGAATGGTTTCTCGTTTCAGTCTGCTACCTCGGATATGGATCACCGGCAAAGTTGCTCTCTTCGGCGATTAAAAAAGTTACCTCCGTCAACACGGAACTGGATTGCAAAAATGAATGCATACGCTTGAGGGAATCGACCCATTTCAAGTGTCTTTCGTTCAGTTTTAGGTAAATGATTCTTCGAATAGATTTATGCCGTTGTTTTTTAGGGTATTGCCTGTCGATCATTTGGCATGGGGTATCATTAAAATGTGCTTAGCAGATCATCTTCTCCTGCCATCAGGCGAATGTGGTTAGCAATTGGCGTGCCGTAGGATTAACGGATTGTGTGCCAAAAATGTACAACCATCGCATTTAACCCTCTTTCGATCCTGCTTTCAGCTCGCAGGCGTCGACGTACAACTGCGAGATGTCGGATCTGGACCAGAGCGAGCTGAAGCTGGGCGTACATTACGCCCATACGAACGATCGCGACTTTTGGCTGTTCGCCTGGAATCCGTTCGACTACACCTGCCGCGATAAGATCACCACCATTAGCAGCGGCAGCACCACCCGGATGAACCACGATCGCCGAATAGACATCTTCCGTGAACCGGGTAATGGCAGCCGCGCCGGTCGTACCGGTGCACTCAATGGCACCGACAACATCACCACCAACACCACCACCTCCACCACCATCACCACTACTTCCACTACCAACAACATCAACAGCAACAGCAACAACAAGAACAAAACCATCACCACGATCACTACCACTGCAAATCGCCCCGTTAGCACTTCCATCACTAATTCTTCCGACTCGAGCTTTCTCATTTTGCTTGCGAACTCTGGCAACGGTACCGGCGGGGTGAAGGATCGAGAGGTAGTCGATGGACCTCGCGGCCTGAGAGGTCGTAATTTGGCGCAAAGTAGAGCCGCCAGTAGTGCCCGAACTCCGAAGCTTCCTTAGGCATGTTTGGAATCATAAAGCTTCTCGCTAGTACTAGCAGATCATCAAAAAAGGCACACATCTAGAAAATGATGATAGAGTTAGGAGTATCATCATGCACGATTTACTAGGATCTAAGGACGACAAGATTGACTACATCGGACCGCCGAAAATATGATCGCTTATGTTAGTCGGCTTCATTAGATGCATTTGTAACGTACCTCCAGTAACCTTCTATTTGCTTTATCCTTTATCATCGCGTTCATATCATGCTATTGATGGACCTTTTTAATCAGTATCGCCACCACTTTCCATTGCTTAGTTTGTGCGTGTGTGCCTGACTACTCACCATTCTACCGTAGCTAACAGCAGAAGCAGCAGATCATACTCACCTTACCAAAAAAAAAAAACACTCAATCACCAACGATCAACCCACGAAACATCCCCCCGTGTATTCCATAACCGTTCGTTACACTTACTCTCTGTTACATATCGTTGCTACTCGAACTCAAGGTGATGGAAGTTGGCGTCAGTATACCGTCTCGGGAAAACCCTGCCGCCTCGGTACCAAGTGCGAGCGGAACAAGATCACAGGGTTTTACTCCTGTGAGATAGAGGGTGGTGAGATTGGTTCATGGGATTATTGCTGTAAGGCCGAGCACCCTTGCGGCTACTCGCAAGGGTTCGACTATCCATGGTAAGGACCGTACGACCTTTGTCGGACATTTAGTGACTAAATGTTTAGTAAGTAAGCGAACAAGCGAAGGAAGGCGATAAACCGATCATTCCGGCACCCGCCGTGAAGATGTATGTTTTATGTTTTTTGGTTTTCCATTATATGTCCTTAAAAAGAAGCAAAACTTTCATTGTTTTTGAACCTACAATTTGTAACCGTACCATGTACAATCCTTGTACTCCTCCGTCTTGTGCACCGCTCTCGCGAACCGAGATCCACCGATCGCAGCACCAGCTTGATTAAATCTCTACCATCCGCTCGCGTGCTTTCCACAGGTGCTACGTGGGTGATGCCCCAGATCAGTGGCGCAAGTGCAGCGATAAGTACTTCCCCAAGAAACAGCACGATTCGCGTTATCAAAACAAGAATAAAAAGGGTGAAATCTATCAGCCACCACCAAAGCCGGGAGGACTGAGGCACCTGGACGATGTGACCGCACCGGCTGAGCTCTGGCCCGTCACCTACCTGTACGAGAAGGGTCCACCGAATGCGACCGAGATCAGCAGCAACGTGATCGACTGCAAGAAGGATAAGTGTTAGCCAAGAGAACGCGAACACGTGGTACCACGTGTGAACCTGAATTATCGAACGAATCATACTCAAAGGAAGCTGCCCAAACGGTTGGTCCATCTGGCGTTTGACACTCTTCGTTTTCTTTAACGTATGACAAAACAACAGGCCGCGCTAAGCACAGGATACAGCATTGAAGAAAAATAAGTTAACAAAATCGTAGGAGATAAAAATAAGCGGGAGCAAATGCTCTTCAGGCGTATAGCATAAGTTAAGAAGATGACAAATTTCCAACTTCAGTGGGGACAGTAGGAGATCAAACTACCTGCATACAAACCTTCTAGGCTAGCCGTAGACCTTAGAGATTAACAACATGCATCATTTGCTTGCCTAGTGCTGCTGCTGCTAAGTGCAAAACTTGCCACTTTCTTTACACAATCCGATCTACACGGGAAAATAGACCGTACAAGCGCAGTTTCAAACAGTTTCAGCGCACCCCCGCTCGCCGGTTGTCTGCTAAACTGTGATAAAGAAAGCAGGTGACAACAAGCACGGGAAACGGCGGCGGCCCTTTTTCTCTTCGTGTTTTTCAAGTATTTATTTGAACGCTTAAACTGTAAAGTGGAAAAGAATTTAAGTATATTTCTATAATAAAAATTAGTCGACAGTTCGTACAGCAAAGCTTTGGGAATAGTTATTTATTGAGCGAATCTGAGTCTCAGTAAAGGTAACGCATTTTATGAATCGCTAAATTTTGTTTTATTTCTAAAATTATATTCCTATGCAGCGTCTTTCGGCCACACAATAATGTAAAACAACCAGAAAGAAACAAACGATTTACGAACCATTTTTTTCGAAACACTGGACGGCTTATCCTAGTAAATTGACATACAGGGTCCGCAGCCATACAATGGCAGGCCCCAACCGGTACAGGGATTCATGAACGTGCTAGGGGGATTGCCTGTACCGGTAGAGGGATATCCGCGGGCATATAATTGCAAACCGCGGTGGCTGAGGGGAATCAAGCTGGCGTATTGTTGCGATTGTCAACCGGTCGCAAAATAGTAGGTATCTGGCAACCGTGCATGAGCGGTGCTGTGCACCGCACACTCAAATGTATCGCATGAGTAACCGTTAGATTTCAAGTAAAAACGACGAAAAACTACGTTCAAATGAAATTTCGTATTTAGTATTTACGGAAAAAATATTATATCAAAAACTAAATTTGATATTTCCTTTCAACGTGTTCGATTAGTTGTTTAGCACGCCATCTAACGGTCATTTGTGCGACACATTTGAATCATGCACGGTTGCCAGATACCTACTATTTTGCGACCGGTTGACAATCGCAACAATACGCCAGCTTGATTCCCCTCAGCCACCGCGGTTTGCAATTATATGCCCGCGGATATCCCTCTACCGGTACAGGCAATCCCCCTAGCACGTTCATGAATCCCTGTACCGGTTGGGGCCTGCCATTGTATGACTGCGGACCCTGTATTATCTTGATCGAAGTATCTCATTACAGGGTCCGCAGTCATACAATGGCAGGCCCCAACCGGTACAGGGATTCATGAACGTGCTAGGGGGATTGCCTGTACCGGTAGAGGGATATCCGCGGGCATATAATTGCAAACCGCGGTGGCTGAGGGGAATCAAGCTGGCGTATTGTTGCGATTGTCAACCGGTCGCAAAATAGTAGGTATCTGGCAACCGTGCATGATTCAAATGTGTCGCACAAATGACCGTTAGATGGCGTGCTAAACAACTAATCGAACACGTTGAAAGGAAATATCAAATTTAGTTTTTGATATAATATTTTTTCCGTAAATACTAAATACGAAATTTCATTTGAACGTAGTTTTTCGTCGTTTTTACTTGAAATCTAACGGTTACTCATGCGATACATTTGAGTGTGCGGTGCACAGCACCGCTCATGCACGGTTGCCAGATACCTACTATTTTGCGACCGGTTGACAATCGCAACAATACGCCAGCTTGATTCCCCTCAGCCACCGCGGTTTGCAATTATATGCCCGCGGATATCCCTCTACCGGTACAGGCAATCCCCCTAGCACGTTCATGAATCCCTGTACCGGTTGGGGCCTGCCATTGTATGGCTGCGGACCCTGTAATGCTTCAGACTATTTTTTTGGCCTTGCGCATGCATTAAACTAAAATAAACGCAACAAGGCTACACCAGAACACTATTAATGTATATTAAAAAATATGTAAGTATATTATTTCAACAACTTTTTACTTCCTTCTCTTCCATTATATTGCATCAACACGAAAAGGTTTATTCTCTCATATTGTCTTTGGTCGCGGCTTACATTTATCTTACTAAACATCGTCAATCCGCATAAGAACAGTTTTCTTGTACGGTAAGGTTTGTTGTAAATACCGACGTTTTCATTTGTTTCTGTTTGTATCAAATGTATAAACTGTTTTTCCTTGAAGCCTTCATCCAAGTTAGACAATAAATTCGGTATTAGGTATTCTGTCCTAAAACATAGATAATTTTCAAACCAATTGCCAGTTTAACCCCTAGACACTTTGTTCGGTTGCAAGGGTACGATTCCTAGCAGAGGCTGAAACCTCCCCTGTAAAGAAGTGTAGCCAGGCAGAATGGCCTTAACGACTTAACCTCTATGAACCTTCGAAACTTAAGTAAAGTAGAGGAAAAATGGTAACCGAAATGGTTTTCGCTTGATTAGAACTAATGAAAGAGTGTGCACGATAATCTTTTGATTTTGAATGTTTTAAAAATATCACCCGTTTGCAAGTTTGAATTGATCGGTTGTTAGAGAAATTTGATACCATCTTCCCCGAAAACAGAGCGACTGTTGGCTATTCCAGGGCCAATGGGAAGATCCCTATCGTATCGTCCTCGCGGTTTGGGTTGCTCCTTCAGCTCGACGTCTCGTAGCCTTCTATATTTGATTTTTTTGGTTTTGCTCCGACTGGAGGATGGTGCCGGTTGAGGTTTTGGTTCCTTTTTCCGCACGGGAGCTTGCGGGCACCTATGAAGCTCGGTGATGGTAGAAAACTGTAAAGCTAGTGGGAGATTCGGATCGTAGGGCTCCACCGGTTTAGGCAAATTACTTTCGTCCGGCGAGTTTCGCTGATGATGAAACAGATCTCCGTTAAGAATGACGGGCACGTTACCATCGATATGTATATCGTCGCCGTCCAAAATCGTACGCCGTGTAGTGGCACTGCTCAGTGCACCATCTGCACCGCTGATTCCCATCGCTCGAATACCGGCTGTGATTTCAGATGGGTCATTGCGCGCAAGTATCTCATCCGTCGTTGCTAGGTGGCCGATCGGGAAGGCGTGCGGCTGCAGGCGGTTCAGTTGAGCGGCGAGACGAATTTCTGCCATCCCATCCTGGGCATTCTGGCGTATGATACCGCGACCTCTACCACCTACCCGGGTCGTTCGGCGCATGTTTTCATACGAACTGACGAAATCCGCAGCATTCATCGTGTAGCCGCCCATCTGGTTGATGATGCCGTTCAACTCTTCGGATGCCTCACTATTGTCCAGCATGATGAAATTGGGTCAACGAAACCGTCTAGCTGGCAAATTGGGAAGCTCTGCAAAGGTTTTCGAACAAAAAGCTGTAGTATGATTGCACTTATCGATGGAACAAAATACAGGCTCAAAGTTCTACTAAATTTTACCTGGATAGTCAAGGCCTTGAACTTATTTCGACTAATATTTCCGATATTGAAAATCAAAACACAAACGCAAAACTAAATGACGACATTAAAACGTAAAGAGGAAATCAAAGTGGCATGTACAAGAGAAGGTTAGTTACGAACGTATTGACGTTTCCATGCAAACACGATTGCTATAGCCGAAGGTTTTCTAAATTTGTTTCTCATATTGAGTGTACTTTAGTAGGATTGATGTAATGCTCTAAAACTAGTAAAATATTATTCAACAAGACTTTGGATGAAATTAATCAATAGATAATGCAAGGTTTAATTGGTAATTTTGATGTTGACTACCGTATACAAACGTCAAATGATGTAAGCTACCCCACCTTTGAACCACTTAAGTTAGATTGCGTGGGTTTCGTTTGGCATAAGTTTGTGTTTCCTTTTTTTCTTTCATTTGTTTACCAAATACGTCCAGGTTTGGTTTAATTTTACCACAATGTGCAATAAGTTAGTGTTATTTGTTAACTAGAAAGTCCGGAATGTCGTCGAGTGTTATGTCCCGGCTACTCGTGCTTTCATCCGTCGGAATAGGTGGCTATCTGACCGGATCGTACCTCGAGCGCCGGAAAACCGTGCCCACCAGCGATTATGTAAACACCGGCACACTGGGGGACTTTTGTCCCAAACCCGCGTTACCGATTTTTGGAACCGTTTCAGCGGCTTCCATCATTCCCGCCTCTAGTCAACCACCAGCCACGGTCAATGTTAGCCGTGTGGGGCAAATAATGAAGTACGGTTTCCCCGGGTTGGACAACGTACGATCCTTTGACGATTATGTGCTCTCGTACGACCGAAGGACACGCGTGGCGCATTGGGTATTTGAGCACATGACGCCGGACACGGTTAAACACAATGACGCTGTCGATCGTGCCAAGTGCGATTTTAAGCCGGACGAAAGTGTCCATCCGTTCTTTCGCTCGCTCAACAGCGACTACAAAGGGTCCGGGTTCGATCGGGGTCACATGGCAGCCGCTGGCAACCACCGGACGGAACAGAAACACTGTGACCAAACGTTCTTCCTTACGAATATGGCTCCACAGGTAATGGACACACCTTCAGTAATGTACAATACCATAATTTCTGTCCTCCATTCCCCACAGGTTGGCGTTGGATTCAATCGCGACAAATGGAATCACCTCGAACGGTACGTGAGAAAACTTACGAAAGAATACCCCAACGTTTACTGCTGCACGGGGCCACTCTATCTGCCACGTAAAGAGGACGATGGCAAACTGTACGTTAAATATCAAGTAATCGGAGCGAATAATGTTGCGGTTCCGACGCATTTTTACAAAGTTATTGTAATGGAAATGAGCGACGGACGGCTTGAAATGGAATCATACGTACTGCCAAACCAAAAAATCGACGATAAGACACCGCTGACGATGTTCCAAGTACCACCGGAAACGGTAGAACGAGCCGCGGGGTTGCTGTTTTTCGATAAAATAGCCCGAAATAAGTTGACGAAAATCAATGGGAAAAAAGTATGAATCTAGTTGACTGGTAATAAAATCTAAAGTGTAGAAAATAATTTTATGGTGTCCTATCCTCGTTTATTTTAGAATTATATTTCTGCTTTCGTAATGAAACTGTTTCATTAAATGCAATTTGAATCTGTTTTGTTGTGAAACAAAGAACAGCTGATCTGGTGGTGGTGTAAGACCTGGTGCGGTGTAAATCGTGGTGGCGTAATTCGTTTGACAGCGTCGCTCTGTTTTTGTTTACAATAGTGCAGTATTGCATTTTCATGAAAATCGGTGACTCGCGCGCTAGTGAAAGTGATTTCGCGTTTCGTGACGGTGAAAGTGATCGTAAATACTTGCTCCCCTATCCTGCGCCATGATGAACGAAGAAGTGGACGATGCAGAATTCTTCCAGCAAGATTTCACCACTGCCTCCGACTGGGAGCTGTTTAATGCCCGTCTGGAGGAAATATTTCACGAATGGAAGCTTTCCTACGGGCAGGGATCGTTCCGGAAGCTGGGCGACCACGAACTAGCCACATGCAAGTGGAATGTGGCCCGAGAAACGATCAAGTTCTCCGATGTTGAGCTCCACGTGGCCCACTACAAGGCTTATCTAGAGACGGCAGAGGAACACGGGCTCATTACGAGCGGAGCATCCACGTCGTCCGGATGTCAAACGTTCGTGGATCTACTGTCGACCGAAAACGATTACTGCGTTGTACTGGGAGGCAGGCAGGAGGACGATGATAAGCTGCACCCGCTGGCGCAGTGGTACGGGCTGCGGGAGTTTGTGATCGTGTCGCCGGTGAAGAAATCGATCACGAACGAAAGCCAGATCCGGATCCTGATGAGCTCGGTGCACATTGCCGTCGCGGAGAGCAGCTGCGACGTGCCGGTGTTTGTGCAGGTGATGGACAAGGTGCAGAACGTGTTCCTGGGGGTTTGTGAGTCCGGCGCGGTGCGCCTTTCGTTCGACATCGTGCACCTGCACGTAACGCCACCGACGTGCAAGTACCTTTCCGGGCTGCTGGAAGTGTTCAAGGGGAAGATCGGAGTGCAGTACGTCGATCCGGTGGTAGTGTCGGTACGCTTTACCTACTCCCTGTCGCGCTTCATATCGGGCGGTTTTGCAAGCGACAAGTCCATTCCCTTCTCCGATGGAGGGTCCGAGGACACACCAGGGGGCCGGTGGAACGTATCGCTTCCGTTCGGTGTGTCGGTTGATCCGGTGGCGGAACTGCTCGTACACTGCACTTGGCCCCAGGTAGCGGACAACGTGGTCGTCGATTCGCAGACCTACTCCGACTTCGATCCGCTGACGGCCCCACTCTGGAGCGTTCGGGTACAATTCGAGGACACACCAGTGTGCTTCATGGCCGATTGCATCCAAGAATTCCTGCAGATCGTCAACTCACGCCGCGCCCTGACGGAGTACTTCAGCGAGCTTGCATTCGGTGCCACGCAAAACCTCGACGACCGTGGACCGAACCCATTGGACTTGCTGACGGAATCGAAAATTCCCAGCCTTTCCTCCGTCCTGCCGACGATCGGCGGATCGGCTAAAAAGCAACCCAAACTCGAGGGCCCCCTGAACGACGAACAGCTCAAGGACATGCTCTACTATCTGTTTCCCGATGCGCAGCAAGATCCGCACTGGCCGTACCAACCTCCCACCGGGTCGGTCGAGTTTGACCCGCTGAAGATTAAATCGGCCAACCCGGACTCACTCGTGCATCGGTTGACCACCCTGCTCGCCCTGTGCAACGCATTCTTCGGCGGAAAGCGAGCGGTCGCCCAGCTGTGGGCAGAGTTCGCCCAAGAGATGCGCTACCGTGTGGAGCGATGCATTCCGATTCCGGGGTATGTACAAACAAATGACAAAAAAACACCTCCATTTTCAGTTACAAATTTATTTTCCACCACTATGTTTTGTTTTGTGTTTATTATCGGTTTAATTATTGTTATATACAGCTGTATTTAATGCGTTGCCCTCGTTAGTGGAGCTTGGAATTCGTAGCGCTTGTTTTTTTATTTGTTTTAGCGTGTTGCGTATATAAATATTCTACTTGCTACACTTTGCTAATCTAACTTTTCGGCCCATCCTCACGCACACAAACACACACACTCCTCTACACGTACACCGAAGCGTTGTTCCCGTCTGTCTACATCCGACTCATTGCACTTGGTTTCCCGCACGATGGGACACTTACAATATAATCGATAACCTTCGCCTACTAATATTCTCGTTTATATGTTCGTTTTTTTTACTTGTTTTGTTTTATAGCCCTTTTGGAATTGTTCCATCTTTACATTCATCCGATTGCCATCCCGCCTAACCGCGCTATGCTTTGTCCACCAAAGCATGTTTCCCCACTTCTATCCTACTCTTACTCTTTCGTCACTAGGCGGCGTTCTACGGAGGAAACGTTAGATTAGTTCATGCACTTAGAGCTAGCAAAGGGAAACGGGCTTACCGTGTTACTTTATCTTCCCGTTCTCGCGTTATCTCCTCTTCCGGTTCTTCTGTTAACTTTCAACTGTGTTTCGTTCCCGTTATCATGTAATGTCAAGTTTTCGTATGAAGTCGACCCGTCGAATGGGTGGTGTTCTTTTTTGTGTTTTTTTTCTTCTGTCTTTTGCCAAGATCCTCCGCTCTTCGAGTTCTCAAACTTATCCCAACGACTTTGCGGTTTCTGTTTGGTCGTCGGACTCTCGGGGGTAAAAAAATATGGATAAGGAGGGACACATGGGGACATAGTGTGGGAAAATGGTGTTTCGTTTCGAGTCGCAAACATTCGCTATCAACCACAAGGAAAACCTGACATTAGTTTCCAACGGAGAAATGGAGAAAAAGAAAAAAAAACGATACAAACTAGCATTCAACTATGCGTTTATGCCTACCGACCTTGATGTCAACAACTACATTTGCAACACTTTGTTTTCGCTTGCAGAAATTCTGGTTTAACATCACTACATCAATTGACCGTCGTGTTTACGCTCTAGTGTGTAATATACGCATATTTAGATAGATTTTTAATGACTAACTAACGCACAAACCGAGGCACCTGGGTGCCGATTTGCGTTAGATTAAGGCTAAACACTTGCACCACGATCCACGTTACTCATATGAGCGCGATCGTGGGTTCACACTTTTGCTTGCGGTAACCCACGCTTATTACAATGATGAGTATTTTTTCAGTGGTTTTCTTGAGTTTACGTACAAAAATACATCTCAACCTGCTCGCCATTCCGCACTAATGCACTTCCCATTACAAACTATCCCATCGCCTTAGTGATATTGGTCTATCAAACGCTTGCGCTTCACACAAGTACGCGTTCGCGCGATCGTGTTCGATCTTCTACGTTTCTAGCCCTTATTCCGCCAAAACCCAAAACCATCGATTTCCTATCCGATATTCTCTATAATTATTTATATTTTGCTATCATATTTGGTGTCCAGTTGAATTAGAGTGATGAAGGTGTTGCAACTTTTTGGGAGGATTTTCTTTTTTTTTTGTTGTTGTTTCGCTATCTCCCGCAACGCTTTCCTTCACGTGCGAACGCACGTGCTCCTGAAACCTTGCAATGAATTTTAATCTAACCGAATGTTCATTCTCCCATTCCCGAAACCCTTATTTCCGTTCGTCTTAATGCGGAAAAGTACCCAAAACAAAATTATCCTAAAAAATCGACTCTATGTGGAAAATTATTCTGCTTTTTGTCTACTATTTTAAACATCAACAAGTATGACGAACACGTACATAAACACACATACATACACACATACATCGACGAATAAGTTAACCAGTGTTGTTAACATTAGGTTTCGTTATGTTTTTTTTTATGCCTCCCCCTTTCCAAAAAGCATACCATTTGCATAATGTATCTACAAATTTGTTGTGTTTAAATGTGTTTCGTTCCCTAATTTTAGACCTTTTTATTAATTGATGTTTGTTTGAATTTTGCTTTTACTTGCTCAGCTGGGCTTTGTTTCCACAAGCTTGCCACAACACTTATTGCATTTGCAGAAAATGTAAAGAAGATTCCAAATTTATGTTCACACATGGTATACTCTACTTACTAAACATAATTTTGTTTATCTACTGTCGATGTTTTGATTTCCTTCCTTTGTTAACTATCAAATGTTAAACTGAGTGCGTTCGCTAACTGTTTCAACTGTGCTCTAATGCATTGCTTGTCTAGGGTTGTTAACGTGTACACTTTACGACTGTCTGTATTCAAACGATGCTAAAGTTAGCCAACAGCGAACAATAAGTCAAGTGAAACGGTCAATAGTGTAAGCTAAAAGTAATCAATAAATGAACGAGAGTTAAAATAACCCAACGATGGCGAACGCACGTTTGGGACCGGGAGGGTTTGGTTGTTTTGAAGCATCCATGTCCACTTATGTGACGCCCCGTTTCACCATTCGTCGGGTTATTTCAATCGAGAGAAATTGAGTAAATGCGCGTACTTAGGTTATACAACACCGCAATATAAATTGCACGACTCGGTTTCGGTATCCGGTTGCCACCGGGTTTCGCGAAATCGACGCCAACGAGCCCCGTTCGGTCGGTTGTAGTGCGGTTGATTTTTTTTTGTGCGATCTTCCCGTTTTCGTTTTTTGGTGGTAAAACTTTTTCGTTTTCGTCGTCGGCGATGTTTTTTTTTAAAGAACAACAGCAACTTATCACGCATGGTTGGAAAATGATATAAACAAACAAAAACCGCTGCATAGAAGCTGCATCGAATTTGGGGAGATGAAAATATAGGATATACAAACATTCCTTCCTTTGTTTCGTTCGTTTTTAGTGCAACACTGAAATACGGAAGCGCAGGAGCAAAATGTTGAAACTAAACCGACAGGAAACACTGGACAATCAACTTTTGTTGCTGTGAGAAACAGAAGGAAACGGAGACGGAGATGGGTATTTACAGGGTTGAGTTACATCTCCGCTCGCTTCCGTGTGGTTCCACCCCTAAGCCGAGGGGTGAGGAGAGGGAGGGATCGCTGGCCAAAATCCCCTAAGGGGCTTGCTCCGCGTTTCCCAGAAATACGATTTGAAGCCCGCTTTACTCCGAATGTTACTGTTGGTTGTTTTTACTGTTGTTTTTTTTTTGTTTTACTCTTGCACATAGCGATAATGCACGCTGATTACTGTTGATTCAATATTATTTTAATAACGCTGTCTGGTGTTCTTCTTTCACTTGCCATTCCTTCCCTCTTTGCTACACCACGTGCTCTGCTAACGTTCGTTTTGGGATTATTTATGGTCGCTGTATGTTATGTTGTTTGATAACATTTTATGTATACTTAAGTCTAGCGTTCCGGCTCGCGTGTCTGGCGTTCTGTTTTGTCTACTCTTTTGCGCCGTATCAGCAGTGATATGTGTTTTGCCTCATGTGCCGCGCGAAGCCAGCAGAGCTACTGCTGCCGCTCTGTGCTGAAATCATCCATTATTGCGCTATCAAAACCCGATCCGTACGCGTTGAACCGAGGGGCCAAAAACAAACACCATGTTTCAGTTCGATTGCAGCACTCGCCGTTGCATTCTTTGCGATTCTACGGTTGGCCTTCATAACCTGGTCAGTGGAATTCGTGTGCAGCATCGTGTGGTGTGGTGCATCGATTAATTATATAGATTCTACATGTGGATTGCAATCGCTGGAATTGAACCGCATTGCAACACGCGTAACAAACACACACTATGTGGTGTCGCTGTCGTTTTTTTGTTTGTTTGTTATTTGCTAATGCTAGATTATTTAAATAATATTATCTAGTTTCGAACTATCTTCGCTTAGCCGTGGGAAGCTATAGTTCCCTCCCGGGCCCGGCGTTCACTCACTTAATCTCTAGTAACAAATCGAAGCCCGGTGGAAGCGGTGGAAAATTAAATCTACCGCCCGGCACTCCGCCCCGCTCCCTTAGTGCTGCAGGTTCTCCTTCAGCCGATTGCAGTAGTTTTCCAGCTCGACGTAGCCCGGTCCGCCCTGCGAAAGCAGCAGACTTTCCAGCGGTGGAGGCGAATTCGAGCGGCGCAACTTTAGGTGCGGATGATGTTGATGTTGATGATGATGGTGATGATGGTGGTGGTGATGGTGTGGATGGTGGGGATTGTGGAGCGGGTGTTGCTGCGATGCTGGACCCGTACCGTACTCACGCAGCGAGATGGTCGCGAGTGGTGCGATCTCGTTGATTTCGCTATATTCTGGCGGTGGTTCGTTGGCAAACGCTAGCACGGCGCGTTCGTCTTCGTGTTCGTCGTGGTCGTTGGTCGTTCGGGGGGAAATCCACCCGCTCGGAGGGGGAGCATCGTCAACACCCGCCCTGCGGGGTGGTGTGTTGCACAGCGTCGCTGGAGGATCGGCCCCGCCGGCTGCGCTACCCATCATCCGACGGGCGCCGTCGTCTTCGCCGGCGGCACCGTCGGAGGGAAGTCGCTGTCAGAAAATGTCCCCGCAATCGGGCGCCGGATCACCGTGTCAGGAAACGAGCAGCCGGTCTCATAACGGCACCATGCCGCCGTTCCGGGCCGTCGGATTGCGCGCCATGTAGATGTCCATGTCGTGGTCGGTCCAGTTGTCGGACGTGTCGCAGTAGTTGTTCAGCGTATGCGTCGAACCGGCCGTGGAGTAGCTGTGGGTGAGATGAAGTGGAGGGGGAGCGACGGGGTTTTAATTAACGGATGGTTTAATTGATCAACAGCGAAGACGTTGCGGTCAAGATCAAGATCGGTTCTATTATTCTCAAGAACAGGATATTCTCATTTAAATTAATTAATATCGAGATTGATGCTCGATATATTAATAAAGAGGCAAAAACCAATTTAACAAAAGGTTAATTTGGAGAGTATTTTTGCCAGTTGACAGTTGTTTTCAAAATTGCACTTATTTTCGAGGTTTTCCATTTTAATTTAAACTGATAAGAATCGTTGGGGTATTTTGCTCCTGATAAAAGTTTTTCAGATTTCCTTATTTTTACCATCGACCAAAATAGCAATATAGCAAAACAAATTATGTAAAACATTTGAACAAATATAATGTATGCTTTCCCAAAGTATTCATTTGCGATTTTTATACATTCAATGGCTATCCTCACTTTAGGTAATGTTGATTACCAATGTAAGAAATTTGATGGCTTAATAACTGTTCCAATTTTCCGATCGTCCAACAATGATTTTTCATTGTATTGGAAAATATTCCATGATGCAAGAAGGTGTTGTTTATTTTTACCAGGATTCAATATGCGTGTTACTGTTTTGAACCATTCAGGGATTTACAGATTACAAAATACTACGATTTGTGTTTCAATATTTTCTATTCTACTCAGATGGGCGACGTTTGACGCAGTCTTGAATGATTCTAAACATTTATCGAGAGGCCACACTTGAAATGTAGCATTGATCAATTTCCCTCCAAACTCCAAAACTACAGATATACCTACAATTTCTCTAACCAATTCTGATTACACCCCATCTTGTTGAAACTGTATCGTTTTTTGATGCAGGCAATATCCTTACATAAAATCCCGATTTAGTTTCTCTGTGTGTACTTTATCGACTTCTAAAATCTTCGCATTCCATATTTGTACGTTGGAGCAAACATTATCATGCATATGGTAAATTCGCTTTTTTGTTGTGGGGTTCGTAATTCTTGCTCTAAGTTAAGAAAAATGGCAAATTAACGCTGTACTGAAGCAGTTAAAGTTTAACCCATAATGAACAATGGGAAACTTAGTGTCTGTTTTCATTACAAGGAACTAATCAATTTGTTATATGATCTTTAAGCAACACCATAAAAATCACTGTTTGTGTCAACAGGGATTATCTTTAATTTTCTGAGTGGTGTGAGAACTAACGAAGAATGGAGAACTAACGGAACTAAAAAAAGAATCCCTAAACAATTAGTTTGATCAACTCGTTTTAAATGTCTATGAAACCTCTGGGAAATATAAAAATGAAATCATGGTGTTTTGTGGCAAAGGTTAGGTTGACCCGTTGCCCTTACTTACCGACTGCCGGGGCGGTGCTGGTGCGTGTGGATGTGCGTGCCGGTGAGCTGGTCGCGCGACCGGGACCGTGGCCGGGTGCGCCGCGTGCTGGACGCTATGCTGTGGGCCGGCCCGTGCACGATCGAGCCGGCATAGGACGCCCGGGACATGCGCTCCGAGGCGGCGGCCAGCGACTGCCGGGACTGTCTCAGCTCTGCGGGGGCAGAATCAACGGCGTCACTAAACGAAAACGCTTGCATTCTTAGATCACCACACCTACCTGGTCGCGAGTTAACCAAGTTGCTGGGAAAGGCCGACCCGAGGTAGCCGCGCTGCGAGTGGTTGGAGAAGCTGTGGTGCGACTGCCCGTCGGCGATCGAGCGAGCCTTGCCGACCTTCGGTCCACCGGCACCGCCCGGTCCGCCCCCGACGGCCGAGAAGTGCGACACGTGCGACCGCAGATCGTCCGGAATGGCGGCGTTCTCCATCGGGTAGATGCGTGGCCGCGGTATCGAGCGACCGCTGTACGCCGACACCTGGTCCCAGTCCTGCTGCACGGCCCCGGAAGACGCAGCGAGGAAGGAAGGGGGAAGGTGCACAGAACGATTATCAGCTTTGATCGTCGACCACCCGGAAGGTTTCCTTTCACCAACTTATCATCGCCATTAAATGGACAAGCGTTTTGTTGCGAACACCAACCCAGTTTCATCACCGTCACCAGAACTATTATAGCTATGAACTACCATTACATCTACTACTACTATTACTATTACCACCATCACCACCATCACCATCATCACTGCCAATCGTAATCAACATTTATTTTTCCAAACACTCCATAGAACTACATCATCATCACCATCATCATCATGAAAGCCATTTTTCCCGAGCATTGCATCGTTGTATCCATCTGCCGGAAACTTGAAACAAAAAAAAAACCGGGGAGGAAACACCTTCACGAGTCGATGGAGAACCGCCGTTTTCCCCTTCGAGAGGGTCACACGCGCCACCGTCCACTACACGTACAGAGTCTAGTACCCGCGCAAGAGACGGCGATGGTCGAGGGAGTGTAAAGAAAGAAAAACGCAACGGTGAGTGAGAGCGGAAGGGAAATCTGCGCTCGCATCGCACATGTGGCATAGTTTTTCCAGACAGTTAAATGCAGTAAACATGATGAGCTTTAACGAGCCAGTTGCATTCTTCAGCATCATGCGCGTTCATGCCGATATGATAACGATACGGTTACGGCGGGGGGAGGTTTTGAGTGAGTTTGAAGGGAAACATGCATACTAAGAATTGTTTTATTTTTCCTACATATTTTTTTTTTCAATTCCAGTTTACTATATTTCACGCCTGCATCGTTGCACAAACGGGTTTGTAGCTGCAAGCATTCCAACGCGCTCGCCCGCCCGTCCGAAGTAGGCGAAGGTTTGTTTTCCCGCCCTGGAATGTTTTTGGAAAATGCAAAAAGAAGGAGGGAAACCCAGACACGTTGGTTGTTGGCCTTGCGATGCATGCATGGAAAGGAAAAATGCTTACCGTTTCGTCCACCCGAAAAAAAAACTGAACGGATCGGAGGAGCGTTAAAAAATGTGCTTGCACCGGTGCAATCCCGTTCCGATCGGATCGGCTGCCCTCCGCTGGTTGCTGGTAACACGTTGGCGAACGCGACCACCATTTGCAATCGCACTTGATGCGGCAACAAGGCAACGTCATCGAATTAGAATATTAATTAGACTGTAAAATACCATCGACCATCGCGACCGAAAGGAGTGATTGCAAAAACGGGGGGGACCATGGCTGGGTGTAAGGAAAACAAAAGGGTGGAAAATGAGAAAACCCAAAACCCATTTCCACCCTATCTGTGGGTGGATCTTGTGGGTCCAATGTTTAACGCCCGTAAAACAATGCATTCCCCGCTTGCATGGACGGAGGGCAGGAATTGGAATTGGGCGGAAAAAGGAAGGAACGTTCGAGCGATAGGAAAATTGCACCGAAAGCCGCTGACGGATGCGAAAACCGGGAGTGCCGATTCTCGGCCACCGATAGGCGGGTAATTATCACCCGATGCGCACTTTTTCCGCAAAGGGAAACTCGAGCGGCGGACGGCTTTTGTGTGGCAGCTGTGCATTTTTCTCCCTGGCCGAGGTTAGATTCGGCATTCGATAATGAACGGCGGAAGTCAATTTGCGCGCGGAGTAGAAAAGGAACGAAGGGAAAGGAAATGGGTTTTTCGGTTTTTATCGGTCGAATAATTACATTCTTCTCGGAGTGTTTTCTTTTTTACCTTCCTTATTTACCTGGGACAAAGAATGCTTCCAACTTGTCTTATAACGCCATCTATTGGATGGGTTTTGTGGAATCAATAAAAGTTTGAAACTGAATGTAATCCCATCTCGCAACTAAATGCAATAAAGGAGCTCAGTTTGTTTCCTTTGACGGGATTACGAAACGACCGTCGTCATCGTCGTCGTCGTCGTCGTCGGCTCCAAGTGTATATGTCCTGTTTAAACTCCCGTTAATCCTTTAATTGTCACATTCGAACTTTTGCAACGCTCCATTCGAAATGTACCAGTAGGGTAAAGTAGAACCCGGCCAAAAGGCAGGACAAAGTCGCGTAATACGAAGTGTGATTGATGTTCTTTTTGCAAAAGGATTGAAAAGGGGAAACTTTACACACAGCCGGCGAGTGCTTGTGGGGGAGAAAGATTTTAAAATTTCATTACCTCCTCGCAAGTGCACGATGCACAACTGCATTCGGTTGCAGTTCGCAGTTGGTTTTCTCTCCGTCCCTCGCTCGTCCTTCTGCCCTATGGAAAGTCCGAGATAGTGGGTCGAAAGTTTGTTCATAAACGTGATGATATTTTTTTTTTTTGTTTGTTTTCCGTAGGTTTCACCGCTCCGGCGTACTTTCACCCCGTCGCCCCGTTTAGCGTTCATCTCGGCCGACACGCGCGCCCTCGCGCGGCCTGCATTTGGACATGTAAGCGAAACCCGTTCGCAGTGCACTTCCATCCGGAAAATGGCTAAAACTATCAGCGGGCCGAAAAACCGAGGAAATTGCGCGTGTGGGTGCGGTTCGTCCTGAAAACGAAGCCCAACGCCGCCGCTGTTGGCAGTTCGGTTAGTCGGTTGGCAAAAGTTGGTCCTCGTGCCATGCCACGATTTTCCCATTCCGGGAGGGGGGCCGGGTTCACCGTGGAAAATGTGTGTCAGTTTTAATCACATTTATTATCGTTTCAAACTTACACTCGCCAGGAGCTGGCGATGGGATTGAGCTTGTCCCCAGGCCGCCAGTAGCCCTGCCTTCCCCTCCTAACCGGCATCCGTGCAAGGAGCAGTTTATATTCATTTTCCCCCTGAAATGCACACCCGTTTGCTAGTTACCAAACTTTTCCGACTTCCAGTCATTCGTTCCGGAGTTTTTTTTCTCTTCCTTTTCCATCCCGCCCAACGTCAGTGGCCCTTGCGCCGGATAATAAAGTTTTGTCCACCCACCGCTCAGGCGTGGCGAGTAGTTTGTACTAATTTCATTGGATCTGGGCACTTTTTTTACCCCTGTCCGGGAGGTCAAACGACAAACGTCGGTCCAGTTCAGTGACCGACCGGGATGGGATGGGCAACCCTGCCGAGTGTCGAACAAAATGGCTCGCCGGTGGTTTTGTGCACAATTTTTGGACACTGACAGACACCGGGCTCGCCGGAATGCCATGTGCTGAAGGATTTACTTCCGGAATACTTTTTCCCGCACCGCAGGGTATTTGTGTACCGACTGTGAAGTGACCTTTTTTAGGGAGGCGTGAATATGGAGGCCCGTTGTCCGCACGATTCGGCTGGTAAAATCGTTTGCACTTGTTTGGTTTGTCTGTCTCGGATCTACGTGTTCCAGCATGGAATCATCGTTCGGCATTTACGAGTTTACGCTATTGCAGTATGGTGCATCTTTTTTTAGCCCGAACATGAAAATGGGGCAATTTGCAATTCACTTCGCGTTTTGCGTTTGTTGTACGCATGGTTTGGTTTGGTTTTGTTTGAGGGCATTCATTAGTAAGCGAGAAAAAGCAAAGAGTTTCTCTCAAAAGTTAGTTATCCAAGATAGTCCAAGTATTTAAAACATGTTCAATTCAATGTTCAATTTTAACTAAGCATATTAATTACGAAACAAATTGGAACGAGTTTTTTTGAAACACTTTAACAACTCTGTAATTTGAATCATCTCTAGAACATTCTCCCTTAATTTTTCTTAAACAGTTCCAAACTCTAAACTTTACTAAACAACGACTGTCGTACTGCAACTCCTATTCAATCTTCCTAATGCCGTCCATTAACGAAACGTGCCCCTCCGAAGGACCCTCACTCACCATGGCACCTTTCTTCCCTTCTTTTGCTCCTTCTCGACCATTCGCAGAACCTTGTTGGATACATCTTTCGTTAGCACAGTTACTACTAATTAGTGATTTTATATGGTGGTTTTTTTGGGATTTTATTAAATTTTATTAGCATTTTAGTTCACTCTCCCGTTTTCACTTTGTTTGGTGACTTTTCATTTTTGCCTTTCCTCTCCATCGGTTTCAATGGGTGAAATGTATCTGTTTTTGCTTGGAAATGGAGCCTTTCGTTACGTGAAAAGCTGCTCTTTCCGTCGCTTGACTATTTTGGAGGGGTTATTGTTTGGTGTGTGTTATTTTGCACTTCCCCTAAGCGAGCCTTAAGCTGATGAGAGGGTTTTGTCGTATTTTGATCAAAGAAACAATATTTTTATAAATTTACATGTTGGCTTCAAATTATAACTCGAATGATTTCGGGAATTTTCTTTTGCGGTGTGAGCAACAATGGAGAATTTATGGCAGGATTATACACTTGCTCTTCACGTCCGCCTTCCCCCAAAACGGTACCGAACATCCTCTCATCAACTCTGAACCCGCCGGTTACGATCAGTCAGACTTAGGCTAGTTAGGATTAGTATAAGCTATTTTAGTACTAAAACCAAACAAAACATTTACTGCAAATTATAACAATTGTTGTTGACTACTCTACACTACGCTACACGACTAAGCCGTCGCTGGAGGAGAAGGACTACTCTTGCGGGGTGGGTTTGGGGCATGACTCGATCCGACAGTGATCCTCTCCCCTCCGACTACTGGGCCGATCGAGCATTAGGAAGATTTTAGCGCGGGCGTTCGGCCCCATCCTACAGCTTGGTGATCGTTAGTTTGTTACGATTGCCAAATATGCTTTTCTTTACCTTGTGCGAGTTGAACGCGGACAGCGTGGCCAGTGAGCCGAGCGGTCCGTTCGGGCTGGGCGTCGGTCCGCAGCAGTTCACCGGCAGTCCGGCGATCGGGAGGGCACTCTTCTGCTGCGACAGCGACTGCAGCTTCTTCGAGCGTCTTCTGAAAAGAATCCTGCGTTGTAGACACGTAGTCGCACGCACGCACGCACGCATGCCACAGAAGGGGTACGGGTTTGATGTGCGAGGGTGTATGTGTGCGTGTATTGGTGGGGGGAAAACGCCGGGGCACCAGCGGAATATTGCGTAAAGTGTGTTGTTGGTTTGTCGTTGATGGTGTGCAGTGCGGTGCAAGAAGCGGGATAGAGAAACAAACAGGAGTGCAATGAGTTGGTTGGTGCCATTTGGGGGGAGGGATGGGCAACAAGGGAGTTTAGAATTGAGACAAGCACGGGATCATCTGTTAAGGTAACCGAGAGAAGCCCCTTTCCCTACCTGCTCGCAGCGATAAACACAATCACGGCGACGATGATCGTCCCGCAGATGGCGGCACTGGCGGCGATCGTGATCTTATCCATGTTGGAAGCCTGCGAGGCCACGGTGCGCACCTCCCGGCACTGGGTGTAAGGCACGGTGTCCGGCGTGACGTTGATCTCTTCGAGCGACACCACGCACACGATGATGCATTCGGCCGACGGGACGTTCTTGATCTTGAACTCCCGCTCGCTGGCCTCCAGCGGCGGTCCCTGTTTGAAGTTCTTATCGCCGAACAGGCGATAGACCACACGGAAGCCGAGTATATTGGCCGTATCGGAGTCCCACTGGATGATGACCGAGTTGTCCTGGCGGGAGCTGTGAAAGAGGGAATACGATCGAGTTCGGAAAATGAACGTACGATCCCGAGATGGTTAATACGACTGACTCTTGTCTGAAATGGGATACGGACAGAATTCTGGGACTAGATCCTATCGATTCAAAATTGATCCCAAATCCCGGATCGACTGCATCATCCGAATCCAGGATTGGGATCGAATTCCAAGTTCCAGCTCTAAAGTCAGAATTCAGAACCCTTAGGGTCATGTTTAGAATATGCGATGAAGATCCTTTAAAATCTGAATCAGTCAACTGTCACCAGATCATCCGGATCGACTCCCAGTTACACATTAATTCTCTTGTCAAGCTGTTTCGGTAGCACATTCCGAGGGTTTACCTGAAGGCATTCTTCACCTGCACCTCCTTCGAGTCATCGATCTGGGTGCCCCGTTGGGGCGGGAAGCCTAGAACAAGCGGTGGTCGCTGCTTGTGTGGCGGTGCGTTGCTATTGCTTGCGCTATTCGTACGCCAGTTCTTGGTCGCCGGAGTTTTGGTCGTCGTCGCTGCCGTGGACGATTGCTTCGTTGTCGACTGCGTCGTTGTGGTCAGCGTGGAAGATGGCTGCACCGTCGTTCCGTTGGTGCTTGCCGTGCTGGTGGAAGACTGCTGCTGTTCCTTCTCCGAGCTGCCAGAGGACGTGCCCTGTGCGGTTGTCGTGGGTGGTGAAGTGGCGGATGTAGCGGTAGTTCCATTTGTGACCGCACTGTTCGTGCTTCCACCGGTGGTTGAAGGTGTCGTAAGGGCGGTCGTGGTCGTTCGGAGGGTGGTGGTCTTCGGTAGTAACGATTCGACCACTCCGACTGGACCCTCGAGGGCTACCTCCGACTCTGGGCAGTTCAGTTCCTCCGGTTGGATGGAGTAGAATCCTCGATCCCGAAACCGATTCGGTGATCCACAGAATTGTGGATTACGTTCACGTGAGGTTACCTAAGTAAATGGGAGGGCAAAAAGGGTGTTTGTGAAACGAACCGATCCCTATCTACCTTCTCACCGAAGGGTCTTACCTGTAGATCTCCGTTTCTTATCCACTCAGCTACCCAGCGCAATTTGCAATCGCAATGGAGGAAGCGTCCACCAAGCGACAGTCCACGGAGAGTTCGATTGAGATGAGCCAAAGCCTTTTCCGGTACCGTCGGCAATGGGTTACCATCCAAAGCGAGCAGTGTAACCGCCGGATTACCACGGAACGCCGTCTCTGGGAGTGCCGTCAGCAGATTGAATCCTATATCGAGTACTCGTAACTCCCGAAGCGAGTGTATCGCTCCAACCGGGAACTCCGCCATGAGATTATTAAGCAGGCTCAGTGAGCTTAGCGTCTTTCTCACCCCCGAGAATGCCGTTTCGCCGAGACTTTGGATAAGATTCCGCTCCAGATTGAGCGCCGTCAGCGAATCAAGCCCATCGAACGACTTAACACCGGCCCCACCCGGGAGCTCGCGGATTCCATTCTGCGAGAGATCGAGAAACGCGAGCGTCTTAAGGCCACGCACCGCCTCCGGGACCCGCTTCTGCTTGGTACCCTTGAGGTTAAGGTTCTTCAGGCTCGCCTCGAGCCCCCGGAAAGCGAACGGCGCCAGTGTGACGTTATTATCCGACAGCTTGAGTGTCGATAGCTTTCGCAACCCGGCGAACGCATCGTTTGGGATGCTCGGGATTCGATTCTTCGACAGATCCAGCAGATTGAGAATGGTCAATATCTTGAGCGCCTTGATGGGGACCGCCTCCAGCAGGTTGTCCTGCAGGTTGAGGTTCTTCAGGACCGTCTCCTGCCCCTTGAAGGCGTCGTCGGCGATGCGTTTCATCTTGCAGCTACTCAACTGCACGTTGTGCAGCTTTAGGTTGACAAAGAGGCCACCCTCGAGCTGCTCGACGGTCGAATTGTTCACGTACAGCAGGTCCAGCGGTGTCGCTCGGGCGTACTTGTCTAAGGCTTCGACTAACACAGGAAAATCCACCTGGTGGAGAAGGAAGGAAACGCTAGCTTTATAGGCTGGCGCGCACGTTTGCCCTCCAGGCGATGGTACTCACTTGATCACATTGAACGGACAACTCCTGTCCGAGGTTGTAGGCACATAAGCATGAGTTCTGCAGGTCTGGTACCTCGCGCTGCCAGGGACACTGCGCCACGACGGTGTGTGTGGTGGCGAGCACTGCGACCAGCAGCAGGCCAGCCGCCGGAACTACGCTACTTCGACGCCACATTGTGCGCCGCACGGGATAAACAAACTTAACAAAAACACGAAACACAACGAACCGAAAAGTAACTTAAAACTTAACTGCGGGGTAGCCTTCCTTTACCGTGGCATACGCGCGATGTAAGACTCTCCTGAGTAGGACAACACTGGACACCGCACAAACTCACTCCTTGGTGGGGCGCTCCTTGACTCTCGGTCCTGCTAGGTCATCGAAGGGTTGCTGACCTTCTTCGCGACAGCGTGAAACACCCTATCCGGCAACTTCTGCTCGCGAACCAGCTCCGATCCGTCGTAGGACTGGCAGAGGATTAGCGAGCGTAAAGGGCCCCTACCGACCGAGGCGCCACCCGAACACCCGATCCTACACCGGTGGTTCCGATCTGCCTTCGGCCTCGGAAGGAAGGAAGGTAGTATAATTGGCTCTCCGTGTGTGTCGGTGGTCCTATTTCGCGCACTATTTCACCACCTAGTCTAGTCGATCGCAATCGCTATTTTCTCTTGATCAACTGGATCAACACACACACACATCCACGTATGAAATGAAAAAAAAACCGACGGTGTTCACTGAGGCACACTGAAAACACTGCGAAATACACACGTCGGTTGGCAAAGCGGAAACGATTTTCCTTTCGTTCTTATGCACCGTGCTGCAACTGCACCTGCAACTGTTACTCAGCCACTGGATCGTCTCGCCGCACCCCTTCGATGCCTCCAAGTGGACCGATCTGTAATTGGAGAAAACAGAAGAAAACATTCGTAAGAAAATGAAGCTCTAAAACGGACGGCCGTTCGAAAAATGGTTTGTTAAAATGTTTCCACCCCGAGAGGAGCTAACCAATCATCTTCCTTTTTATATTGTGCGTGATCTCCATGTACGATGTTTGTGTCTTTTTTTTTAATTTTTACCGCTCACAACTCACTCCGACCGGAACTTCCGGAACACGCTGCCGGTGTTTACGGCTTCTTCACGCCAGGATTGTTGCGAGCGAAGGCGCGGTTCGTGCCGCCATTGCTCAGTGGCTCGAGGTTTCTAGGTTACGAGAAGCACCAAAACTTCACTTGTGTCGTGGGTGTGTGCAGAGAGTTGGAAAACGGCAATGAAAGCGGCGTACTTTTTCCTCCCGCCCCGAAGATGGATGAGCGATGGGTAATTTAATTCGTCACTTTTTACGCCGCTTACTTTCGATTGTGAATGCAATAAATGGTTAATAATTCATGAGCCGGGGGCACGAGGTTTATGTGGGACACGCTGCTAAACGTTTCCGGATTGATGGGTTTTTGATGGTTACTTTGTCTGCAAGTGGCATCACGGGTGTATTATTTGGCGTAGAATCGGAAGGATCAGTTTGATTGTTGATTTATGTTTTAATTTTTCCGAAGACAGATAATCAAATGTAGAACATTTATTTAACGCTCTTATGTCAAAAAATATTTTACGCAATTGTTTTAAAGAATTGTATTTAATGTTTGCCCACTTTTTTTAAACAGTTTTCTTGCATTCACCTTCCCGGATGTCGCAAAAATTGAATCGGACAGAGATAAAAGACAGGAGATCAGTAATGAAAGAGTGTGTCAGCAACACCCGCATATTTCGCTCCCAGATTATGACTGTGCGTTGGCGATCCCGTTCTGGCCCACTTGAACAGATAGCGTGCTGGTCTCCTTCAGCAGCTCTCCCGGGAGAGCGCTGTGTGACATTGAGAGATCGCATGTTGTGTTCACTCGCAGCAGTGCTGAAGAACGAGAGCACTTCCTCAGTGCTCATAGCAAACGTTAAAACAGAATGCAGCCCTACTCTTACTCCTATCAAGGATTATCAAATTGGTACTCGGACATCGCGATTCTATTCACTGCAAAGCAAAACGAGTTGCGCCAGATCCTGCAGTAACAGGCAGTGGATTTCTACTCCTTCCTTAAGTACACTCCGACTCAACTAACTTAATGACAATTTTCATATAAAAGAATAAATCCTGTTTTCTCTGTTCATGTAATACGTAAAAGTATAAAATAAATTAAATGAAAAAATAAATTTTCAAAACAACAGTTTTTCCTTAAACGTACTAAAAAATAAAAAATAATGTAAGTTAAATGACATATGTATTTATGTATCAGTTTTTTGTTTTTGTCATTATTCGCATAGCATCGTAGATGGCGATCGAACTGAGAGCAATCTCGATGCAATGCGAATAATGATCAAAACGAAAAACTGATACATAAATACATATGTCATTTAACTTACATTATTTTTTATTTTTTAGTACGTTTAAGGAAAAACTGTTGTTTTGAAAATTTATTTTTTCATTTAATTTATTTAGAACAGAACACAACAAGACTTCCTTCCAAGTAAGAAACGGTTTCCAACCCTCCGAGAATTGGCTTTCTTACCCGTGGAATTGTTTTTCGTCTTCTTTCCAGCTCGACTACGATAAACTATCCACGAGGAGCTGAAGTCAAGTTTCTTTTTTCCGGGGGTTGTTTTTTTTTTTTTGATCGACGCTCCGGAGTGGAGGAGTTCCTCATCAATTTTCCTGACAAGTTTACAAAGCACTTACACTAATGGGTTTGATGCTTCAAAACGACCGGCAAACTGCCCTTCTAATCGGAGTTTCACGGGCGGTTTGTGTGTTCGCACCCACCGACTTTCGAATTGGGTTTTTATTTCTTTCCAAAATCGGCGAAAGAACCAAACCGCGACGCTGCTGCAGCAAGTCATTCTAGAAGAAAGTTGCTGGTGGGAACCCAGTCGCAATCGGAAGATGTTTCCGTCGGTAGTAAATTCAGACCCTTTTGCAGTAATGTGAAATCTATGATGTACTAGACGCGTTGGGGTTCAATTTAATGTATTTTTAAATAATCATTGCACAACCATTTGAAGAAGAATTTTTACTATACATCAACGCTATTCTATCTTTTTGTCAAATTTGTATCTAGTTTCATTATTTCTCATTCGGCTCATTTCTTTGTACACCCTTACGCTCTTCATTGTAGGGTTGCACTTTTCTTATCTCGTACGATAGAAATGAGGTATAAATAAAGACGAATTGCTCGACCACCAAACCGACACCACTGCAGACCGCCGGATGGATGGATTGCGAAAAGAGCCCGCCAAAGGGTGACGAGAAAATGAAACTAGATGACATGATGGAAGGTTTTTCCGCTCTCCCACTAAATGGGACGGGACAGCGGACAAGATAACTGGCCAGTCATTTTTGTGTGCCGAAGCAGAAAGAAACACATCCTTCGCGCGGTGGGGGAGGGAAAAGAAATTCGTTAACATTTAGCGCATTTCTCGGCAAAAAATAAAAGGGAACCGGGAAAACAAGGCGAGCTGGTGGGAGCGTTCAGAATGATGGCCATCATCTCGGGTTGGAAAGCTATTTGATGGTTGATTTTGATAGTGACGACACGATGATACTGAAGTGATAAAGTGGCGCTGATGCAACGTGATGCCGATGGTTTACTGTGGCCACACTGCAGCCCAACGCGCTGTTTGGCTTTCGGTGCTGGTATAGTGTTCCGCTGGAACAGTGATGCTTTTTCGCCTCCCCACTTTATTTCCATTTTTATTTTCATTTTTCTGTTTTTGTTTGGCACACGAAGATTGATTACAGTTTGTCCGATTTTTCAGCATCCCATTTTCTTCATTCTATCACACTTTTCTGGGTTGCTTTCGGATTTCTTGCGAGCTGCAGTGTTCATCTGCAGTGTTCATCGCGGACTGACCGCGCGAGACGCATTAGAAGAGCGATCGGAAATGAAATAGATTGGAAAATGGGGCACGGACCCACGAACGGAAATGAATTGAAAGTAAAAACACTCCAGCAGGAAGCCCTAAACGTTTATTATTCATATCGAGATAAGAAACACAGAAGAAACACAATCCGACGGTTCTCGTTTTTTTAATGGTTTTCAAAATCGAATTATGAAATTTAATTTACATATCTGTATTGATATCGTTTTTCATATTTTTTTCTCAATGCGAGAACATTTGTTCAATTCGAGTTTGAATTATGAAACGAATCCCATTTTTCGGTTTTGTAGATAAAAGCTAATCATTTATTTCGATTGGCAAATTTTGGTTTATAAATGTATTGAAAACTTTTACATACCGAACATTTTTTTGGCACTTATGCTGGAATTACCATTTTGCATTAATACTTGCATCAGTTTATTGTTTGTTGTTGGTCAACCTATGATCCTCAGTTAAAGGACACGATTTTTATCTTAAATCAACAAAATTATCCACTTCTGTTAATGTGGTAACATCGAGTGTTAATGGTATTACGGTTCAAATTAATCTATCATTAGCTACCCGAACCTTTTCGAAACCCGGTCCTCCCCTGAAACTGGTGGCGCAATGTAACTACTCAATTAAATCTGATTAACCAGATAACGGAAATGCAGATGTCGGTTGGTGGACTGAGGGGAAAGAGAGGGGGACACGGAATATCTGGAAATATTCCAACGCGCCAGCAATTACGCAAATTTAAACATGTGTATTTGCACACACAACCCCAGTTGGTTGGGGTTGGCCCAGATTCGACGCCGGCCTTCACTGACTGATGTTGGCCAATGTTGGCGCTTGAGGGTAGGGTAAAGCGAGTGTGCACGATGCGTGGGTGGTTTGTGGGTGGGTTGGGTGATGATTTTTGCTCACGCACGGAACACTTTCAATGCTCCCCGTAACTGCTGTAAACTGTTTTATTTTCACGTTCAAGTTCACACCATCGTTTCTTTCTCGCTGGCAGCTGGTTCCATTCATCATCAAAGGCAATTGTTGCTACCGAAGCATGCAACCATGGTCCCCCTTTCCCCACTCGACCACGTTCGACCTATTGGCGCACCCCAGACACGAAGGGGAAGCCGGTCTGTTTGGCTCGGGAAGTCGAGCATGCATGTAAACAAACGGCTTAAACCAGAAACGGGGGGTTTATTTGTGTGGCCAAACCCACCCGACCGGGTTTGTGGGCGGCTTGCAAGTGGTTATGACCCGGACTAGTACCAGTATTGGCAGTAGTAGAAGTGGTTGGTTCGGTTTGGTCTGGTGGTAAATCCTGCTCCGAAACTCATCGATACGGCACGGTGGGGCATGGTGGCCACTTGCGCCGTCCAGAACGGGAGGCCTTTTTCCCGTCAATTTCTTTCCGTCCCGCAAGGGCTTGGAAAAGGTCCCGCACTTCCCACTAAACCGGTACCCTGTCTCCGGTTCCGGGGCTTTACGCGACCGCATAAATATTCAATTCAATTTTCATGATTAAGGTCATAAAGAGCGAGACGCGCCCGTGCGTGGGTGAATGGGATGGTCCGGGGCAGTGTTTGCGGATGATTTATGCGATGTAAAACGCCATCCTGTGTGCACGGGTGTACGGAACCGACTCTGGTGGGCTGGCTGCGTTTATGCAATTACGGAAAATCTGACGCGGGAACATCGTCTTCCGGCGCTTCCGATAAATTATCCGCCCGATGGAAGTGCGTTTGAAGAGGCAAATCAGTAAAAATCATAAGGAAATAAATTAGAACATAGGGCATAGAAATCATCAAATTTTCGTAGCTTAAAGTGAAACAAACACTGAAAAAAGTATAAGATTTGCACACAGATAACATCAAATCGACATCTACTTTAACAAGATGAACATTGTTGTTTGCAAAATCGATCGAAGTAAGAGATTTGGTATGGAAAACGGCTTACAATTATTAATTTTTACAACTAGAGTTGTATGCAGTTTCCCTCCATCATATTGCCTCGTGTAATGTAGTTATTAACACGTTGACTAACAAGCATTTTTAGCATACGTTTTTGTTACACTCATTTTTGATAAAAATGGATTTTAAACTAGCGCGAGCAAACACCACACGGCAGGTGTGGGATTGAATCTAGAATCTGGCTCCAACCCTCTGGTATTACGAACGGCTGACCAACCAGATCTATAAAATACCGTCTTTCGGTCACCGAAACTCTCTACGGAGAGAGGCCTTGTCCCGCTAGGGGATGTTGTGCCACATAAAAATACACACCAAATTCTCATGCCTTTCCCTTGGAGTGACAGTATTCTTTCATGAGCTTCACCCACTTAGTAAGAGATAACAGATGTCGATTTGGTTTTTATCATTTTTAATTGCATTTTGGTGATTAAACTACCTCACGCAGCATCATTTTTGTAAACGCCATTGAGCGCCGATCATTTTTCAAATGGTGCCAATGGAGTGATTTCCATGAATGTGTTATGTTTCTATATGGGCCATTGAGATTAGAACGGCTGCAGTCCTTGTACCACCAGGCACCATGAGTTGCATTGGCACATTGGTAAGAAGAAGTATTGTCATTGTCCCTATCCTTAGTGGTGAATTTCATGCCATTGTGAATCGCCAATGAATCTCCAGCCGTTCCACTATAATTTCCAAACTTCAGTTTAAATCCTTCCGCTTCACTTTCAATCGAGAAATCGTTGTATCTTGCGTAACCATAATTTCCCTCGTAGTCCTTGACTTCCACCAACAGTTCATGTCTTCTAGTTGACGTCAACTTGTGTAGATATTTCAATCCCAACCAGAATTCACCGGTGGGATCTCCAAAACCGTCACGATATTCACTCCAATTACGGAAGAAGTCAACTGCTCCATTGAACCGATGCTGGAATGTAATCCACCCTCCGCCGATAGCTACCTGTTCACAGTAAACCTTCACAAACTGACCGGGCGCTAGCTGAATGTCGTATGTTCCTGACACTTTAGGTGCTGACCGGCATGAACTATAAGCAGTAACTTGCACCATTTTCGATTGATTTCTGATAAACTCACTCTGAAGATCGGTTATCTTGTTGGGTTCATTTTGCAAGTGTTGAATGGCGGCTTGCAGTGTATGCTGATAAGAACTATTCATCTTCGCTACCAATTTGTTCTCCAGTTCTTCGAGTCGAGTTCTCGAATCGGCATCTGTGCTCTTCACAATCCGGGCCACCTCCTGCAAAGAAACTTCCTTTGCCTTTGTTGATTTGTCCAATTCCTTCACAGTGCGATCTGTTTCCTGCAAACATCGATGCCACGCTTTGAGATGTTGCCCGAAATACATTATTTTCACATATGTCTTCCAGCCACATACCTTCGTTCCTAATTGAACCTCTTTCAATGTGCTGTCCATTGCCTTAAAGATGGTTTCAAATTCCAACAGTTTTTTATGAAGGTTGTCGTCTCTCTCTTTAAACGTGCGTTCAATTTCCTGCAAAGATAAATAATAAGCTTCATGCACAGATTCAACAACATTTCTCTTTTGATTCACCTTCAATGCACGTTCCAAATTATCAAGTCTATCCCGTTGTTGACCCTCGTTGTTCTGACAGCTTTGATCTTTAATTCTCAAATTTTGTTCGATATCCTGCAGCTTGTCCTGCAGGACCTCAAGTTTGATTAGGATAAATTCCATACCGAAGCTATTTGAAGCAGAGGTAAAGTGAACTGAACACAGTACACCAACCAATAGCAAAATCACACGCGCACGAAATTTCATCACTAGAAGATCGCGAAACAGGAACAACTCTACAGATGGACTGACTTTATTTTCTGACGATCATGTGTGGAGTTGGCCGATGTTTTCATAAGGCATTGGAACGTTCGGGAGCGCGCAAAATAACATGATAAGATGATCGTGGTTGTTGTGAGCAATCGAGCTAACCCTTGAAGGGTAGGTGTTGTTTTAACACAACCTTACATACCAATGCTTTTAATGCGAACAGTTCCAACGGTTGTAGACATATGGATTGAATACATTTGTTGGTTTATAAGCAAATAAAAACAGAAATTGATTACAACTATAACTAAACAAAATCTCACATCATACATTATCATCATTAAAACAAAAGCAAATTCCGATTGCAGGGGTTTCAACATTCTGAAGAATTTATAACACATAACATAATGTGTACTAAATACAATAACAATACATGAAGGAATCTATCACACAAAAAAGTTTTGTTGTCAAAACTATTAGACACCACTTCAGTTCATATAGGCAGACTGTAAAAACATCGTTAGAGCGGTTTATGGGTTAACATAAGTCACCATTTGGGGTTTTCCTCCATTTGATTGTGGTTGAACATTTTGCTACGATGTTCGAATAAACACACCAGTATTGGTTATCAGTCAACTATAGCTCCCAATCCTTGAGAACTCCTTATCTAGCTTCATTCCGCCCGGCTTGCCGATCTACATATGACTATGAACAACAAAAGAATAAGATTTGTTGTGCAGTTTCTTACGATTACGAGTCATTTGTATTTGTAATTGTGTAATATTATGTTGCAGTTATGCTCTAAAAATTATAACTGATACGACACTACGCCAACCGAACCGATTACTAGGAATGTAATCATAAGTGTTGGGTAGGGTTTTCTTGTTTTGTATCTCTGGGGGTGCCCACGACGCAGCAGTAGCGCGAGGAAATACCACTAACTTCCAAACGAATTATTTTCTTTATCTACTACATATTTTAGCTTTTTTTTATGTATGGAGTTTTGAGTACACTAAAAACTCGACCAACACTGAATCGTCGGTTCTGAAACTTTCCACACATATAGTTTCAGCACTGCAGATGTTGTTGAAGATTCGTTTGATCACTTTTTTGTGAAAAAATCATCTAAATTTTACAATTGAAACTCAGTTTCACTAACACAAACAAAACAAACATGTACGCATTCTACACTGCTTCACATAAAAACAAAACATTGCAAAAATGCACAAAATATGTATTTTTGTTGCACAAAACAAACATTATCCACAGTTTTCAGTAGTTTTTTTTAAAGAACTATAATTAATCGTAGGAATTTACGGGCTTTCATTATTATTATTCTAATTTATGGCTCATACACGGTACTAATGAAAATAAACATCAGCCCACGTATGCATGGCTGATAACTACTGTAATGAAAGTGACAGTACCAGATGTCAAGGTACATTCATCAAAAAAGGTTTTTACAACACGTGGAAATTGATGAAATATCAATTTTAAATATAACGTTATAGAAACTATCATATTATAATAAAACTTTCGAGTGCAGGGTAAAAACTATAATTCTTTTCTCAAATTCTTCTTCGCCGAGCAACGCCGGGGCGACAAGCTAGTAATTACTATAACTTGCTTGTAGGTTTTTTTTAGTTATTAAAAATGATAGCCATGGCAGTCGGCGTGTCATAAATTATACTTTTAAATGGAACGATCATACTAATAGTGTTCGGTTGTTTTCCTGTTGATTGAAAACAAGATACGCTGCGAATTAAAATTTATACATTGCCAGTGATCCTTACGGATTCATACGTCAAAAACACCACTTAATCTCCGTTCCGCCACGTCACGCTAGTCAGATGCTACGACGAAGGAAGGTTTGGAAGGAAAACAAAAACTTCTTCCCACCATAAGAGCTTTATTTTTGTTCCATTTTAGAACCGAATCTAATGAAACGATTTGAAAAGATTTTAAAACGATAGTCGCGTGTATTTGTCTGTATTGATTTTGTTCTGAGTTTAGGTCTTTTTTTTTTCTTTTCAAATCTATCGCCCCCAACGCAAACCCACTCGGTAAGAACGTTGATAGATTCCTCCCGGATCGGGTAAACGAATCGAACGTTTTTCGTTTGAGTTCGTTTGAAATTGAATCATGCCGTACGTGCGCCGACTTTCGAGGCCCGTAAATTGTGGCCGCCCCGCTTGGGAGCAGAGAAAAGGGCTCTTTCTATTTCCCGTCGTTTGGGTGAAGATTGCTGATGGAAATCAAATTATACGTTCTTCGATCTAATGCTTGTACGATTTTGTTTTTATTTTATTTTTTTCATTCGGCGCTTCCTCTCGACTGTAAGTAAAGTATGTTCGGTTCAATAGGACGGCAAGTGTCCGCCTGGTGGTGGTAAAGCTGCTTATTTGGCCTTGGCAGTGCATTTATCGGTGTCGTTGGGTGCACTTAACAAACCGGTTTTGATTTTATTTTCTTGGCACACGGAATGGGAGAGCAGGTTTGTTGCTGCCGTGGGAGCTTTGATCTGTTACGGTTCAATCTGTTCCCGGGGCTATATTTAAACTAGAGCGGTGTTATGCCCCACACGCACAAATCGATGTTGGATTGCTTGTTTATTTTTTCTCTGTTGAAGAGCAACTCCATTTAAAGTATGAGGAGATTTTTTCTTTCTAGCTATCGTTTTCTAGTGAATCGAAGTTTTTTTTTCCATTTTTTAAATCTATTTACGCATATTTTGTGACTTTATGGATCATTAAAAAGTTCTACTAACCAACTTACTCTTGTGATTTCACATTATCTTTCGTAGTGAGTTACATTGTAACGTTCGTGAGGAAGGTTTTTGCGGTTTTCGGGAAACCGTTCCCAACCCCTCGATCACCATTCCGACAATGTAATGCATGATTGTAATAACATTTTCATTACCCAGCTTGATGTGTTTGACAAGTCAATTCCTAGCGATCACTCAGACACTTTTCGTGGGACAGGGGCGGATCTTTTTGGGGGTGGCACAGCAGAAGCTTCTCCTATGTTACGACGTCCTTCCAACATCCTCGAGCTCTATTGCTGCGCACTTCACAAGGAGTTACTATCCGGTTGCTCCTCGGAGCCATAAATCATTTTGACACTTACTTCAGGCAACGGCAGAACCGAAAACCGAAAAGAGTTTCCATCTCAAGGCGCACACGACGATGCACTGCAGAATGTTGTCCAACCACCGGCTCAAGAACGGGCGGTTGTTTCCCTTTAGGGGTGACAGTGGAAATCGGAAATCATGCCATGGAAAAGTGACAATCGAAGGCGGACGAATGCCTGGTGTCTATATACGCTGTGGAAGTAAGTGCCGGTTTCGTCGAAGGAGGATGGGGGAAAAAATGGAAAACCGAGTGCCTTGGGTGACTTTGCTATTTTGTGCATCTTTTCCTTGCAGTGATCGATCTTTGCTCGTTTGCATTCGCTTGGGCTCGGGTCCAGGTTCAGAAGAGTTTGTCTTCGTCATTGCGAAACCATTGCAAAACATCAGGAAACCAATTACTGCAATCGTACCCCCGGGTCGGGGATGGTTTGCTGCCTGTGCGAGGGCGATGTTCGATGTGACGTGCTACACTTCAACGTCTTGAGAACGAGTTTCAGGTCCCTTCGCGCCGGGATTACCTTGCCCTTGGCCGGCCAGGAAGGTTCTGGGCAGGATATTAAACGCTAACCGAATAAATCATCCCGGTAACATCTTTTTCCCCTTTTTTTTCGACTCCGTTCGATTTGCTTCGCCTTCGTCTCCGTCTTGCAACGCCAGTCAGTCGATCTGTCTTCGCTGCCGTCGAGCCGATAGTATGCTAAGTGTGTTCAGTAACATCCATCCCGGCGTAAGAACCTCTCCCGGTGTGGTAGCCTCGAATGCGGTTGAAGTGTTATAAATCCGCGCGAGAGACTCGCCATCGTCTTCTCGGCGTACGGAGCCAGTCGATCCTCCGACCGCGGGATGTTTTTTCCCGTAAATTGTCCTTTACCCTATTTGTACGCTTTTTTTATTTGTATGTACACCCGCCCCGTGGATTCCGCGCGAAGGATCGGTTCGGTTCGGCCGGTGAAGCGATTTAAACAAGCTGTAATTGGAATTTGATTACCCGCGCGCTTGCAATCGGAATCGTGCATGAATGCATTTTGATTGCAGACGAGCCGGGAACGTTCGCTACAATATCGTAAACTCTTCTCGACGGAAGGAATAAATCAGCCGAGAGGAAGCGGGAAAGATTGGCGTTCTGAAGGCACGGGAAGTAAATGATGGGAAAAGCTGATAGAGCCGCGAGAGTGGTTCCTCCGGATTGACATTTTTCCTTCCCTAGTGGGTGCATTAATCGAAGCGACAGTGATCGATGTGAAGCTGTGGCCTAAATAATTACTTAGTTATCAGAGGCAGAAAGATTGTTCGTTGGGAAATATAAATGGTCTTGTGTGTTTTATATATCCGTGCATTTTATTTCAAAAAACGTTTGCTTCATAGGTGAATGGCTCTTTTACTTATTTTTAGGTCCAGTTGTATGTCAAATAACTAGTTTAAAATGATCAGTTATCGATCAATTCTTATAGAAAGTAAGATTATCTTGATTGGTTTTCACTTTAATTTAAGATCTGTAACTGAACGACGATTTTTAAAGATTAATTGGTAACCAAAATGTTCTTCAAAACGAAATCTCTATGGAAATAAATTTAAACATCATTCAGGATCAAAAAGTTTCTGGAGCTGTAGAAAATCAATGGGCTGGTATTTTGTGAACAAACCTAAACTTGTTTCTCCCACATTCTAATGAATATTATCCTTTTAAGGCTTCAATAATACGTTACTATTTCTGGAAAAGTTTTTTTTTTAACAAGTTTAGCTTAGTTTAAAACGCCTAATATATAAATATATTTTTTCATTGATAAAATAGTCACTGAAATGAAACGAATCTATAAAAATATCTCATATTTCTGGGGAGGAACAACAAACGTATGTATCAAATTATCGCATTCTATAAACAAAAATGCAGTTTTTGTTCGATTGAACGATTAAACATCAATTCAGAACCAGTACTTTAGATTTGAAAGCAGTACAGCAGATTTATTATTTAAAGTACTTAAACCTGTTAGAATTCTTATTTTTCTTTTCAACGAGTTGTTTCTGTGAGTTCATTCTCTTACTTTTCCGAAATTCTAAAATTACTTTTCTATTTTCTCTGCTTTCATTTGCATTATTGAAAGTCTGTTTATTCTTTCCAACAGTGCTGTTCACCGTACATAAATCGTACCGTAATGGACCCATGCATGCTGCAGTAGCAACGATTATGCAACGAGAAGATGCAAATGCACCCACCCACGGGTCCAATCGGAGACCTGTTGGTAGAATTAAACCATCGAGAGAGGAAAAGGAGAGCTTCTCGCGCGCGCTCGCCGGGGTTCATAAACCATACCTCAAAAAAGCAGGTCCCGTGCCCTCGATGCGGGCAGCAATTTTACACCTGAGTAGCTCCCGTTGTTGTCCAAGATTTAGGAGCAACACGGGGCAAAGTTCCGTCCGGTTGTTTACTGCACCGGGGCAGGTGTGTGCGCTGGAGTTCCCGAAAACGGTTGACGCCCTAACCTTCCTCCCCCCTGGCCCAGTCGACCGTGGTGGCTGAGCCCGGAGGCTGAGAAACCGATGCATACGAGAACCCTGACCCGGCTTAATGTTTCATTCTGTGCACAATGCACCGAGCTGCAGCAAATTGCAGCCGAGCCGGAGGCGGTGTGTGGGGTTTGGAGCGCAAGCCTCCAGCAAACGAGGCCAGTCGAACCAGTTTCTGGTGCATTCCTTTACTGGCTCCTTCTTTTATCTCGCCTCACGGTGCATTGTCTTTCCCCCTCGTTCGGTGGAATGTGCATATGCATTAGCAGCAGGAAAAGCGAACGCGAAAACGAAGCAGAAACCTGCTTGCACGTTGTGGACCGTGGACTGTGGACTCGATGACTTATTTCGCTGCACCAGGTAAAGGTCTTTAACCATCGGGGCACCTTTCCGGGGAGGTTCCGCGTGAGGCGCCAAACCGGGGCGTTGTTTTGTTGGGGCCATTTCGTGTAAAGGCTATGACTCTTACTTTTGCGCGATTTTAGCCACTCTTGAAAGAGATACTTTCGTCCCTTCTTCGTGCCAGTGTGAAAAGAAATATGGTTATCGGCACCAGCGACGACCTGCTCAATCCTGGTAGCACTTCGCGGACGTTCGATGCATTCCAATGTGTGTTGGTAGCGTTTTTCCCCCATCTGTATGAGCATTAGCCCGGCTGGTTATGAATGACCGACCGGTACCTTCTCGCTCCGGTTCGGTTCAGTTCGATAGTGCACATTCCGTTTGATGTTCTTTTTCCATTTTCCCGCCCTCTCAAACGGAACCGGTTTGGGTAAGTTGAGGCCGAATGGGGGAAGTGTATTTGCAATTCGGTTGATTGCAATTTCTTCCGCGCACGAGAACACGGTAAACACACCACACCAAGGCGGCTGAAAACATTCTTCTGCTGAAGGCTTGGACTCCACGCCGTCCAATAATGTGGGTAATTAGATTTCAGCCAAGCATTTCCCTCCGCCGTTCGGTAATCGAAATCGTATCGCCAGGGCGAAAGGTTTCGCATGTGTGTGTCCTTTTCGGGGCGATTGAATCAATGAAAAGCGAACGAAAGAAAAGCGTTGCATTTCCCGCCTTTGCCGCGAAGTGCGGAAAGCTTAACGCGTAGCAAGGATACATTTTTTCGTAAAGAGGAGAACTTGTGGAAAGCTGGCCAACAGGAGGTGCTCTGGTTGAAACGGTTTCGGTTTTTCCCACCCCAAGAGTAGTTCATGTGGACGGAAAGTTTCCTGTTTTCGATTTCGATTCCCTCCGGGCGGGGTGGGAATACCCATTTATTCTTTCCCATTTGGCTGAAGATTTGTAGAAATGGTGTGCCCCGGACGGGTGATATAAAGTAGTTTATTAAATGCCGCGCGTAAGCCCCGGATCGGGCGAGTTTTTCGGGACATCTCAACCATTCACCCCTCACCCCTCGCTTCCTAGACAGGGAGGAGCGGGGAGGAACAACGGCAAGTATAATTCCCGACTGTCGTTATTTAGTAATGGCCATAAATATATCGCTCTCCGATGGCAAAACGAGTTGCTCGAACTCCGGACCTCCGGACTTGGAAGCTCGGTTCCGGTCGATGTATATCCACACCAAAACCCGTCGAGGGAGGAAAAGTTTCTAACCCCCACTTTCGATCGGGTGGACACATGGGTGTACACTTTTCACGGTGAGAGTCCGGCGAGATAGAGTCATAAAATAATGTGCTCACCCCGGGTGCACTACTCGGCCCAAAAGGTGGACGGTTTTCGTTTAGCACCACCATGGGGGGATTTTTTTTTCGTGTGGAATTGATGGACTAGAACCTACTTCCTTCCCAGGGGGAAGCTGTATCGATGTTGCTGCAGTGGTTAAAAATAAACTCCACCCGCCCGCCTGGAGACTCTCGGCATCCGGAATGTAAATTATTGCAAGCTCTAATAATTGCTAACTTAATGGGTCCAGTTGTTCGGGATCAATGAGTATAATTTATTACCGAGAAAGCATTGGGAAGAGTGTCTTTTACTAGGAATTTCTGAAAGCATTCCACCGAATGAATTCTATCCTGCCAAAAGCTTGCGATGGCAAGAATATCGACGTTCAAAACGAAACCTTACAGAAATGATTGTTAATGTAATATTTACTGCATGTTGAATGGGCTTTAAAGCATCTCATATGCGCCCGATACGGAAGCGGATCGTAAAAAGGCATTATTTGAATAATTAATCATCGCCCCGCTTGAAACTACAAACTCCCCACGCAAACCCCCCTCCCCCCACACCAGATTTGCCCACCGAAAAACCCTTGTTCCGTTGTCGCATAATTCCCCAAACGACGAAAGATGAACATTTCGTGCCGCCACTGACCGCCACACACACGCCTTCCCTCTTTTTATAAACCCATTGAATTATGATAAATCTTTTGTGTGCCATCCGCGGGAACGATCCACCGTGGCCGGGAGATGATGGTTTGGCATTTTTATGACTCTCCGAAGCACAATTACTCGCGTCAGCGTGTAACGGAAGCACGGGAAGAACGAACAGAAAAAAACTCCCATTTCATGTACAAAAGCAAGAACCTCAAAATGGAGCTGCGAACAATGTGTCCCCATCGCGAGGACGACTCCTTTTGTTTCTAACCAAGACACGACACTCGGCAACCGCCGAACACGGGGTGGGTGCAATAAAAACCGCAACCGACGTGCAAGGGCATCGATGCTGCCGAAACTATTATCCGGTTTAGCATAATTTTCAACAATGTATTGAAATTCCATTCCAACGTCGTGTTCCGGTGGGAAGTGCCGCTTGGGAGCGGGGAATTGGAGTTTAATTTTTTCCCATTTTCACCTGCTTCAATTTTCTTGTAACGTTCCTCTCCCGCAAACGTGTGACTATATTTTGAATTTCTTATTTTTCCACCCTTCTATTTTCAGGTAAGTGCAGCTGTGTTCGGGGTCCTGGTGCCCGGAGACGGGCTTCCTCTCGATGCCTGAAGGCGACCGGGTTCCAATTTTTCAATGCATTCCTTATGAGGTTTGTGCCGGAAGCGCCAGCATAAAGTAGTGCGCGCCGTACACACACACACACATGCCTGGTGGCGTCGTGCCAAACACGGGGCGGGCAGATACTTCGGTTACGCGATTCCGCCGGAAGCGCGACAGTACGCTTCCAACCAACCACGGGGGTGCCGGCGTCGTCAATGCTTACAGCAGCCACGGAAGGACAGGCCACCGGCACCAGCAAACCCACTCTAAGTGCACACGAGACACTCGCTGGTATAACTTATTCATTGTGCAGCGACTGACGACACAAACGCGAGGCAGTTTTGGGCACCTCCCTGAAGGACTATGACGTTGGATAAATAAAACGAAGCACGAGCAAAAGGAAAGGATTGGAAAGGAAAAAGAGCCACATGCAGAGTCAGCCCGATCCTGGCCCGGGAAAATCGTTGCGTTGATCGAATCGAGCCGTGTTGCGAGCTTAAAGGGATAAGTTTTGCAGCAAACCGTGCGTGTGGATTGTAACCGATGCCGTTTGAAAGCTCATCAAAGGTTCAGCAGGATAAAAGGACACATCCATCGATGCACGTCTTCAAAGGATCCGCGCATGGCGCATTCCCAGCGAACGCTTTTGAACCGGCTGCTGGTGCCAGGTGAAAATGTGCACGTGGGCCGAAGTGGGTCCGACACCAACTGCACTTGACATGTGAGCGAGTGTGCCACCCATCAATCAAACGGCACATTTCTCAATCACAATCACGAAACCAATTATTAATCACTTTCGCCAACACAACAATCATCGGCGACGGCACGTCAACGGCGACGGCTGGGACGACAACTGGGATCTTCTTGCATGCGGCCCGTCGACCTGTCAGCCTGTTAATCAACGGTGTATGTGTGGGGAGTGCATGGTGTACCCTGGTGCAGCAGCGAAGGGCATTATGCACAGGTGCTTCAGGTCGACGGGAGACGTACAACATCGTTTCGGTAGAGGGGAAGAGCCCGATGTTGTTTGATTCACAGGGACAACCGAGGTTTGCATCTCATGAGAACAGTATGCACATACACGCCTGTCATGTCAAGGTGGACTTATTTCCGTCCTAGCTGTCCTTTTGGCGATTGTTTTCCTTTTTTTTTTAACGCCCTTCATCATCTTTTGTACGAGAGAGTGTTTGTCATCGGAACGGAGGTATGATTATGGTTTTATTTTTCACCCGGGCCATGTCCCATTTGGAGAGGACGAAAAAATGTACCGTTCTTGCCGGAAGGTGGTGACATCCTTACAGCACCGAAAAGGAAGTGAAGAGAATGATGAACATGTCATGTGCTTCTTCATACCATCAGCCATTTTGAGGGTCTGTCATAGGATGCGCTTTTGCAGGATACAAGTTTGTGGTGGTGCCATACTTGCCATAGCAAAATCTAAGAATTGATACATACATCCTTTCTAGTTCTAAATTGCAAAACGACTAATGCCTTTGTGGTCTTGTTACCGCTTCTGATTGTTGAGCTAATGTAATGGATTTTCCCTTTGATCTTATATTTAAACATTTTTTTTGACCAGCCTCACATTACTCTGGCCTCTAATGGAGCCGTTTGATTCTTTATCAAACACAGATAGCGGTAATCAATTTGCCTCAGGGAAGTTACTTCCGAACTCCAAGCTTTCAATACCGTTACCGATGCGATGTACAAAAGACACACAATCGGAATGCCATGTAAGGACCGGGAATGACTTTGCTAGATTCAATTACCATTAGCCGGTGCCTTGTCGGACCATTGTCGATCCTTTGCAGCGGCAGTCACGGCCACGGCAGGATACAGGTGTTGCGAAACAAGCAATCATCATGTACAATTTTATTTTTCTCTCCACGCCATTTTCATCCTCCCTTTTTCCGTCGTCAACCAATCGTACCGGTTACGTAAACGGGAGATGAAGACGTTGTTTACTGCTCATCGCTTTTGGTGGCGCTATTCACGGGCGTCATTAATATTTGCCTCGTGTAATGCAATAGTAATGACGTGTAACGGCCCTGCCTTGTCCGCATGGTGCACTTTCACGTTTCCCGGACGGGCTGGTAGCCCGTGGAGAACGAGATCAGCATTTGCTGCTTTTTGTTATGTAAGACGCGAGAACAATTTTATCCCGTTCGTTCTCCGTTGCTTCCGTCTGCACTTTCCACGGCTTCGACCATAGTTTGCTGGATCGTTCGGTAAAATCTGTCCACCCAAACACCGGCGAACGCTGTTGTGCCAGCCAGGACGCTTTGCCAGGAAGTGGTGGGATTCGCTTCCGATCGGAAATTGCTCCCGGCGTTACGGGAACACGATGCTATCACTTTGCTCCGCCGGCAGCAAACATCGAACGTTCAATTCGTATCAGAGAGAATGGCTAGTGCAAAGTTGCTGGCGGTTCCCGCCCCCGCTATGGTTTGAAGGTGGTATGGTAGGGAAAACTTTAAATTCCCCACAAGGTGACTTTTCACGTATTGAAGGTGTTTTAGGTGTAGCTTTCAGTGTTTAGCGCAGAGGTGTCATCCGTCATGATGATGGGATTCGTGAAGCAGACGAGTATTCCATGAAGCTTTCCCGCGGTGTATGGAACGCTGAACATCCGTATGATTGAAACGTGCCGGAAAACATGCTGGTGAAACCTTTTTTCCATCCTTCGTACCTTTTGGACTTTGGGGTGCTGTGTTGAATTTTTCCTATTTTTCATTCGTGAGATGTGGAATATAAATTGATGCGTTTTTCGTCCTATATTGTCGAAGGAACGAAAGATGGAATTATTACTGTAATTTGTGCTAAGTGTATCGTGTATACGTGACCGTGTCTATATATACTCGGTTGGAAACACATTGCATCTTAAATACCTCACATTACACAGTTATTTTTAAAGTTTGTTTTTCTCTATATTTTTGTTCTAAAGTCTTTGGTACTGAACCAGTTTTCTAGACTCGCATCCCATGAGATCTGAATTTTGAATATTAGTTGTGAGCTGTTAGCTTTTCATCCATCTTGATAGAAAATGCAATTTTGTTAACAGAAATGTGAAATCAAATGAAAGGCTTGCTCCGGTAAACATATTCCTTCCTGCCCCACGACAAAAGCGACCTTGTCTAACGAAACAAGATATAAACATTTTCATAAAGCTCATTCTATGCACTCGTGCTGTAGCGTAATTGAGCCCATCAATAGAATCATCCTGCCCCGTTGCACAAAGCGAGCCGGTATGTGGAAAGGCTCCGGCGAAACCCGTCTGGCGTGCAACCAAATAAGATTCCTTTTTCTTCATATTACGATCATTTTTCTCATATGCTGCTGTTGTGTGCAAGCTTGTGGAATTTCCCGCATTCTTCCTGGTCACAAGTTACACAGTATTCTATTCATCCTGGCACGCTGATTAGATGCCTTCCAGACGGAGAGATTCATGAAATTCATGACGATCATCACACACAGTGGGACACATAGCGGGATTTTTCTCATTCTCCTTCCCTCTTTGCTGGTTTGCCCGGAGGGTTGAGAAGGAATTTCCCCGCTGTGGCGAACAGCATTCCTCAGATGCTTGTTCTTTGCCCACCCTCCGTTGTGTACGTGTACTGGCCGTGGCCAGTGGGCCGACTGTTGATGCACTCAGCGCTGCAGCATACAGTCGAAAGTTAGCCTCCTCGTTTGCGGACGGATGCAAAACCTGGAGCCGTCTGTCCGTCGGTCGCCGGCATTCGGTGCAGAACAAAGGGCGCATGAAATGAGGGGAAAGCGACCGCGGCAAAAAGCTATCTAAATCGAAAAATATGTTTATCGTTATGGACCGCTATTAGCGACTGTCCTTTTTCTCCCACTTCGCTCCGTTCTCGTTTCTTCGCCGACCGATTCGAAGGGAACAATGCTGTGGTTGTGCGCTTGTGTGGCCCTTGTTGTGAGTTTTCTTCACTCCGCCCTGTAGCACAATGTAGGTTACTTCGCTTGTGCAGCGTCCTTCGTGAAGGCAATGGGAAAAGTACTAACTCGAGATGCTCGGTTGTATGGCTGGTAGTTGTCGAGATGACGCTGACGACATTGAGGACGTTAGCGAAAATGGAAAGAAATTGTCCCACCGAGCGCTCGACGTCAAGGAGCTTTTATTACTTAGCCAGCGGTCCGCCACGGATCGGAGGAAACGTTGCAATGAGGTTGATTTCTGATGGAAGTATTCGTTGTCTTGCCATTGGCGTGGCTCGACGTGGATCCTGTTTTAATTAAAGCAGCAGTTACACCACGATGAGCCCCGTAGTGGATGCCAGGATTACGACAACGAACCTGCTGGACATTGAGACGTGGACGACGGGCTCGTTGGCGTAAACGAAGACCGGAAAACAGGGTATTACGCGCCATTTATTGTTTACGACATTATCATTACGGTTATCATCTCCGGCGATCGTTTCGGAAATCGGAAGTGTTCTTTGCTTCGTTTTTTGTGAATACTTTTTCTCCGCTTTATGGTTCATTGTGTCGTGCGATGGCATTTTTAAGTGAGTTTGTCTATTAATTGCAACGTGCATCGCTAGAGCAACTGTTTCTGTATGGCACAGAGATGGTTACATTTGCTCGTTGGATTGTTACATTGTAACCTTAAATATGTCGTTGGAATCATGATTTTTCATTTCTCCGACCTCCCACAAGCTTGAAAAGGAGATCATGTTCTTCTCTTTCTTGAGTGATCCATGAATTGGTCATTGCAATTGCATGAATCTCATAAAGCTGCGTACAATTCCTGCTTTCACTCTTGATCATGAGCTTGAAATTCATCCATTGGTTCGTTATTTCGAGCTAATGTCTGCTGATGCACATACTTTAATCCCAGCCAAAATTCCTCGTTCAGGTTACCGAATCCATTACGGTATTCGGCCCAATTTCGGTTAAAGTCGACTTGACCATTCAAGCGATGTTGAAATACAATCCAACCTCCCCCCAATGAGGCCTGCTCGCGGTGCATCGATATTTACTGATAACATTTATGTTAGAAGCCTGAATTTAGGAACACTTTCGTGCAGTACACATGCATTACTATATGACATTGGCGCAATTGTTGTGCTATATTTTGTCATTTGTTTGATTTTATGAAATCTTAGTTCAGGTTGTGTATCTTTTTTTGGTGTACCCTTGCAGCTTGTCTACGTTTGGTTATAAAGGTTGAATAATATTAATTTTGGTTATCAATTATTTTTTCAGTTCTTCCATTTTGGTCCGTGTATTGTCCGTTGTTTGCTGGACGTCTTTACATTGCCTGCAATGCAACCAATATTTTTTGCTTCTGTGCTTGTTTAGAATCAGTTTTTCCCAATGATGGGCTGATCGGGCAGCGTTTCAAAGCGAAGATTACACTAATGTTGATGTTATAAAAGGTACGAATAGCAATGGATTTACTGTTTCTTTAAATTGGCTGCTGTCTTAAGATCCAATGATAATCCAATGCTATTGCTATCTCAAAACTTTTCAAACATTGTGCTTCAGTCGATCAAGATGTTTGAAGGTAATGACAAAGACCTGATTGGTCTTGTTGCACACTCTTTTTTTTATTTTGTTATTTGTTATTAACTAAGGACGAATACAATAGTGAAGTTCATTATCGTCAGAGTTAATTGAGTAATTTAATATTGTGAGCCACGATTAGTGTTCATACCATTCATATTTTTGTGTTACTTTTCAGTTTCAATGTATGTTTTGGTTTAATCTCAAATGATTTACATTTTACGGTTGAATGTTTTTATGTACGATAACACGTTATGTAATATTATGGTGGTGGTAATAAATTATTATTTTATTATAAATTACCAATGTGAACTTTATGTCTTTAACGAAAAGAAAATTATCCTCTTCTACTAACATTTTCTACTGTGTGGGCACCCGTCCATAATCTGGTTGATGGGTGTGTGCTGTGTATTCTAAATTCTGCCCTTGTTCCTCCACCTACTTTCCCCCTAGGATTAAAGTTCCGTTTTCCCAGTTGGGAAAAGTGGCGCGTTAGCGAAGGTTTCCCGCCTTAATTAGAGACCGGAGAACCTCCTATCGCCTGGAGTCGCTGATGCTGTGCGGCGGATGGGAATTATTCTTCTTCGGAAGTCCGCGGAAGACGCGTGGTTTACGGTTGCGGCTGGAGATGGTCGGTTCTAGTTCGACTCGGCGTACATCATCAAGTCACAGACATAAATTAAGCTCGAAAAATAGATTCGCGTGTGGTAGCACGCGCCATCGCCATAGATCTTGGAGGGTTTCTTGCGTTCGCGTCTTCGGTGGTAATTAGATCGAACCACGAACGTCTCTCCGTCCCGAAAAGCTGACGGTGGAAAATGATGATGCTGCAGGTGGTAAAAAACAAAAGCCACCTCCTCGCCAAGCCGCGTTGCGTTACCATGTCGGAACGACCTTCCGGCCACGGCCTCCACTGGCTGCTATCTGGCACCGGCAGGCTTTCCACGAGGTGAGTTCACCTTCCCTAACGATCCCGTTGGGTGGAGCATTCAATTAAGTCTTCGTCCATGGGATGGTGCCAAAGAGGGGAGACGTGCGCTTCGGAGGTGGGACGGAAGTAGTTGCTCTCAATTCTGGAAGCATAATTTATCGTGCGAGTGTTAAACGGTTCATCTGACTCGATCTGCGTGTTCATTTCGCTCTGCCCCGGTGAGAAGTAGGTGGGCTGCTATGCTAGGCGAGTGTGTGTGTGTGTGTTTTTTTTTCTCGTGTTATGCCAATGGTGCACCCGGAACATCATTTATGGTGTAGCTCTTGAGCGGCGGTGGCGGTGTTATTACAACCAAATGAGGCGATAATATGATTTTTATTACACCGACAGCGTGAGCACTAGACGAACCGACATGTTGCCGTTGTCGTTAGCACGGTTTTCGTTTTTAATTTGGCTGAGCCGAGAGAGCCAGAATTTATGGTGGGTCATTAATATGCCCACAAAATGGGAATGTTGTTCTGTTCCCGTGAGTCGCGTTTTTTTTCCTGTTTGTTTCGTGTGAGATAATGCGGGGTAACATGAAGAACACATTTTTTCATCAAAGTTCCTGAAAAAATGGGATAACAATGCAACTCCATGATGGAAGTTCATTTTCGACGAGAACACATTTTTCCATGCTCGTCCACAACAACAAAAGGTGTTGGATTGTCTGTGAGATAATGTTTTTTTTGCTATTGCAAATTTGGTGTTTCATAATTGTGTTTACCAGTATAATTCCGTTGTGATTCCAATCTGTTGTTTCTAATCTGGTTTCATTCTTTTTTATACTTTTCTTCGCCTTCGAGCCTTCCACATAACAACTTCTAACTCCTGCTGATATTTACAAATCCCTTTTTACATGTAACATTTTATTATTTCAAAATGCATTCAAGTCTGCAGGATGCACAATGTATTTTATTATGCTCGCTCATACGAAAGAACCAATCGTTAAGTCAGTATTGGTCGACTATGAATTAAATATTCACAGGCGGAAATGAACAACTTTCCTCTTGTTTTTTTTTTTACTAGCAGTAGCATCCGTCAGGTATAAGGGTTATGAAATTCTATCACTATTTTATGACTTCACCCGTTAATTTTTCCGTTATTCTCGTACTTTTCCCGGGTTTAAAAATATATGTGTTCTGAATTTAAGGAAAGAAAATATGTCACATGAAGGTCTATCACTCTCAAAATATTATTAAACACTAATGGATGCTAGCAGAAGGAGCCACCGTAACACATTTGCTCGCAATAAGGCCGCTTTTGGGGGAATAAAATTTTCAAACCAAAGGAAAAGTAGTGACAATCCATAAAAATAAAGAAAGTAAGGTTCAACCTAGCGAAACGACCAGTATGTTTTACTGCTCGAACCAACCGGTCAGCATCGTAACTAGCCAGGAGCAAAGATTTTGGTTTTTATTTCCCGAGCATAAAAGAGACCATAAAAATATTCCCTCTCCAGCCAGTAGGCGTCATTATGAAACAAATGATAAGAGTAACACAGAGGTCGCCATAAAGTAGTGGCATTGATGGTCGGTACTGGAACCCGGCACCGGAAGTTTGATTCACGGTTTTCGCTGCCTTCAAAATATATGGTTTATTTTTTACTATTAATAAATGGTTCATATAAAGAAAATGGAAAAGCTTCACCTGGGAAAGCATGGCCGTAGCCTCGTTTCAAGAAACCCTTTCGTTGAAATGTATTGTGCGCCACCCGCCACACATTAAAGTGAATGCCATTAGAATCTTTTCAGCGTGTCTCTCTTTAGTGATTGCGGTGGCAGTGGAAACCGCGATTTCAAAAGCAAACCATCCTACTCAGTGTGGCCCGCTTTGTGCAAGGGAGCAAGGTGTGCGCCGTTGCGAACATCCAAAGAACATGTGTTTCCTTCAGCGTACATACGGCGATGGTACACACCTTCGCAGAAACCGCCACCGCCGCCGCCGTTGAGTTGGTTAATTCATCTTCATCACAAACACTACACCGATTTGCATAATGCCGGTCGCGGAGCACAGCATTAATCCATCAACCCCTCGCGGGAGGAAGTGGCGTGAGTCACGCTCGCATGCCTCGCTGGGAAGGAAGCCGTAGGAAGTGACACCGCACCGGAGCACGAGGAAACGAGTGCATGTAACGAGATTCGAATCATCAGCGGGCCGTGGCTCGTGGCACTGATCTTGTCGTTGATGTGGTTATTAGCAAATCCGTACCTTGTGTGCGAGGTGGAAATGTTAATTTATGATACAAGGCCCAGCCCGCCACTCAACATCCATTCAACGGCGGGGGGGGGGGTTCGGTACGCCGAATTTGGGAGGTTCCCGCCAGAGCCTGCGTAGTTCATTGTGGGAAGGTCCATTTTCCACCGAAGAAGCGGCGTGTGTGGGATCATCAGCGACGACGCATCTTTGTTCGACGCACCATACATCATCGGAACGGTTTGGGGTCGCCCGGTAGCAAACGATCCGTGGATGGCGCGCATGATGGCGGCTCGGCTGCAATTGACAAATCGGTACGATGAGCACACGCCGACACAGGTCCGTGAGCGTTGTCCTTAAAAACAGGCCCACCTAAACAACGATGCGTTTCATCGAAGCTACAACGATGCAGCTCCACCGGAAATCGACCACGCCGCCAACGGCTCGCGCTCCCATTTGACAGTGACGCTGTCACACCTTGTTCCGACGGTGCACCCTGGATGCTTGTTGCGAAGGCAGCACACACTGTGGTAATGACCGTGTCGACATTGCTCGCCCGGAATCATCACCCGGTCGGTTGTAAAGGGCCCACTCTAGTTTGCATAATAAAGTCACCTTTCACGCAACCCCCGGCGTCCCGGGGGGGTTGGCGAAGGTCATTAGCGAAAGAACGCGAGGATGGGTGGAAGAAAAAACAAGGCGCCAGTTGATGGATCGATGGAAAAACCGGGATCGGGATTGGATGTCCGTGTGCTGGTGGTGACATTGCGCGACGGATCGGAACGAGGATTGCGCCGGGTAAACTCTTGCGATGGGAATTATGCAAATCGGAAGGGGAGTCTGTCCCGACCGACCGACCCCCCCCCCCGTTGGAGCTGCGGGGAGATTTGTTGAGCGACGCGTTTCAGTGTCGCTGGCAGATTTGTCAACATTTGCGTGCACACATCGATTCCGACATGCAGAAGTGGATAATTGATGAGTGAATTAAAGATCGTGTTTGCTCGTGATGATTATGCTGCCGCTGCTCTTGGCAGCGATCATGAACCGAACATAAACATAACGAGCCCACGGTTCGGTTCTGTTTGTACAGTAGTTCGCCAGTTCCGTTTCGCATTAGTACACTCTATTAAAGTGTCGTCAAACAGTTGCTGGGAGCTTAAAGGATCCAAGACGTTACTCATGCGGACTACTATCCGGAGTTCTGCCATTTTTATGTTTGTCCCGTTAAAATAAGAGCTTTGCAAATTCTTCCCCTATCAGGCGTGAAGCCTTTTTAATGCTTGCCTTTATACGTGTAGATGCACCGACACACCGGGAGCGCCTAGGAAATCCCGATCCCAGGGAAATACTCATTCCATAGCGGCAGGTTTTGCCATCGAACGCCCGGACCAAAGCAACAGCAATAAACATCGAACTCTTGGCAGCAATTTAAAATGTCGGAGGCTCTTGAGAGGATGCACTCTCCCTGCACACCACTCGACCGAGCCTTCCCGGGGAGCGTGTTGGAGTTTGGGATGGTTTTTAACGTAATGCTGCATAAAATTCTCACCCCGTCCAGCTACGCCACCATCACCCGAACCGTGGTGTGTGCCGAGGAAAAATCGGCAGAAGGAAAAAATAAATCCCGAGCGGTTGCGAGTTGTATCTACGAGTTGTGTAGTATTCATCCACGTTCTGCCCCGCTGCTCCTTACGGTCCACTTTGCAGGCTTTAATCGTCGAGTGCAAATACCGCTCCGAAAGGACATTTAACCGAATGGGAGTGGTTCAAGGAAGGTGGGGTTTTTTTTTACAACTCTTTGCGACTTCGACTCCCGAGAGCACAATCGTGGTGCATCCGTGGATCAATGCCGTGGGCTGTGGTAGTAGGAAAATGTTTTGTTTCGGTGTTCTTTGCCCTTCCGAATAGTCATTCGCTTCGGTTTTGGCTCGCTGTCAACGAGGGTTCGAGGGTTTTTGTGCAGGCAATTGCTCTCAATTTATCGTCATTTTGCTGTTTGTATTTTTGGTATTTTTCTAGATTGCCTTTTAGGAAGCCCGAAAATGTGCTTGAGTCCCCAAGTGAGTTCATGTAAATTTAGGGACGCGCCACCGGAACCGATTGCAATGGCGAAGCACCGGGCTCCCAACTTTACGATATGGGATTTTATTAACCGCATTTGATTTATGCTCGTGATCGGGTATTTAGAAACTTTACGACAGTCATCATGCTTCCCAGTTCCTCCTTCTTACGCTAGTTGTGAGGTTCCGGAAAAAGGATTAGTGCCCCGGGAGTATTCGTGGACGTTCCGACCGAAGATGTTCGGTTATAACGACAGTTTGTGCCGGAAAGTTTACGATCGGTTGGGATTTACAATCTCTTGTTTATTGGATCATGTGTTTCCCGGGAAAATGTGGTAGGAAGAGTTTGTTAATAATGCGCGAAATGTTTGATACTTACAATTTCTTCACCCGACAACTTCTTTCGCTTGATTCTGGCCCGATCTGGAACGATAGAATGATAATGGTGAACGTTAATTATGAGTCTTTCAAAGGAAATACTTTTCGCTGCATGTTTGTTTGATGTTAGGGAAGGACATTTTTATCGAATTATTTGCTTTCGTTCGCTGTGATTGACTTATTTCGATTGCTTTTAAAAGCACTCAATCTTAATGTGCACTTCAGTCGTTTTATTCCATGCGAGTGGTTTAATAAATTGAATTAGTTCTTCATTTCTGCCACTTCCGTCAATCATATCCAATGTATTCTACATTCAATTATTCGGGCACCATGCACATTAGCATAAGAGTGCAATCTAATGTGTCACTATCGCCAAAATTAGGCTTCACGGTTCACTGGCGAGATAAGCCTTTTAGTGAAGGTGTGTGCACCATTAACCGAAAGCGGCGAACGCCAACGACGCCCTGGCACCGTAACAGTTGTCACCCGTTTTGCATATCGCGAACTGTGCATCGCGCGTTCTACATTTAATTGAATAATTTTAGTTTCAGATGACGATCGCCGCGTATGTTGATTTTCTATTTCGGTTCCCGGCCGGAGCGTTGCCAGCTGTTTTACGCCGAGCTCCATTTTGGTGCATAGCCGTATATGCGAGTGTTCATCCTTATCAGTGAACGGGCACGGGCTTATGGGATGTTGGCTTTCGGGTGGTGGTACTATTTTATTGAAATATGGTCGCTTTGCGGTCGCCGGTCATTATGCGTGATTATGCGTTCCACACTCCGCCCGTTGCCTCACCATCGCGGGATGCTCACTTTTTGGCCCGACGGAGGAGCAAACCTATTATCATTAGCCTTGGCGCGCTGCGGTTTTTGCGGCCGGCCAAAGTAGCACCCAATAACCGGGGCCGGTGCCGTTGCAACACCCGGTGGTTGTTTAATTCGCAATTGTCAAAAAATGGTACCCAATTTTTCTTTGCACCAATGTGTGTTGGACGCATAACAAGTTTCCCCGATTTTTGCCACTTTGCCCGGTTTGGGTTGTGGAACGGCTTGGCACGACAACGGAGTGCGCCGATTTTAATGATTATCGTGCTCATTTTCCGTAAACTACCGGCAGCGTGCGGAGGGCTGGAAATTTGTTCATCATAAAACCGTTTAAATATGCATATAAATCGATAACGCTTCGGCTTACTTACGGGCCTGTGTGTCAGCTTCAGGCACAAGTAGACATGTCGGAAAAAAGTGCACAGGATGTTTTTGTTCCCTTTTTTCTATGTTATCTTTTCAAACAACAGATTTGTTTTGCTTCCCTAGTTTTGTACTTTTACTAAGGGATTGGTTATTAAAATCTAGAATTTCTGTTTTTTAAGTTAATCTACAACGTTTCGATATTCTTATGAAAAGTTTGATCAAGTATCTGTATAATTTGATTATAATATCAATGTTTTGTTTTTGTAAATAGAATTCGTTGTTTATTGAGGTTGTTTTTAGTTTTTCTGACCAACAAAACTTCAGTCACCGTTCTTTCTTTTTCATAAATGGGACTTTCTTCCGCTGTTTCCCTACTATTCAAGCCATAAAAACGTTACGGTTGACGGGTGTGCGTTGATCAATATCTATAATTAAAATAATTTCATAAGGATGTTATTATTTTTATCGCCAGACGCGACGCATCCTAAGTGGACCGCTGAAGCGACTGATCTGATTACCCTCTGGATGCATTTCAACGTTGCGCCAGTAACAGATTGGATCGAACAATTTCGCCACGTTCAAAGGACCTTCTTTTTACGCGCTTTCCATAATATCACCAGGTTCTATTTTTTTCCCCCAAAGAGACACTTTTGTCCTCCCTTTTTCGTTTATCTTTGTTTTCAACAAGTCGTTTGTAGTCGCTTTCAGCAAAAAGGAATCTGCTTGTGGATTGAGGAAAAAAAAACGCAACCGCCATTTTCATTGCGGTTATCGGCAAAGGCGAGCTGGGAAAAATAGTTATCGTCGGGTCCGAAATAATGGGTCGTTTTCATCAGCAACGCAACCCGCCCGCGAAACTGGGGGGGAAACATTTCACTTTCCCAATTGGCTGTTTATGTTGATGTCCCTGGCGCTGATGCCGCAGAACGCGCCTTTCCCAGCTTTTCGTCCTTCGGTCAGCCAGTTTCGAAATGAAAAACGACCGAAGCCAATCCAGTTACTGGGAGTGGGGTTGAGTTGGCCGCCGGGGGTGGTGGTGGAAATTTAATTTGTTTCTCGCAGTCCTGCGTGTGTTGTTTCTCCCGAATCTTCCCGAACGTCCCTACGCCTTCCATGCGTGTGTGTGTGTGTCCTTTCTGCTTTGTCTCCAATGATCCGGCGGCTTGAGCCGGGCGGAAAGAAAATCGTTTCGGTAAGCTGTGAAAATCTCCCTGCATCATTATTGGCAACTTTCCGGCGCCATTTATATTCGATTCCCTTTTTTTCCCAGTAATCGATTACGGAGCTGCATAATGGGATTATGGGCCCGGGTCGGTTGCCGGACGGCTGCCCGATTATGTTCCGATAGCTCCCTGGAGAGACGCGGCTCCGACCTGATCACACACATATACACGCACGCACTCATGCAGGCGCTCGCAGGCTTCTGATGGAAGCGTTTTCGCTGGCGCTCGACCGTGAATCGTTTGATCGAAATCGAACGTAAATAAACCTCAAGCAATTTGGAGCTGGTCGCCGGGGGGTGGAGGCGTGTCTGTGTGTGTGTATGTGTGTGTGTAGTAACAGAGGCTGGAGTGAAGTGAGGAGACCGGCCCGTGCTTGTGGAAAAGCCCCCCGAGGGCGCCTCCCCGGAGGATTCCGGGTGTCTGTTTTTCTTTCCGAGCGTAAAGGACAATGACGAAGCGTCAGTACGTGTAAATAAATATTTATTTTACGACCGACTACACTTCCGGCCCGCTGCTTCTGTACCACGCCCCGGCCCCCAATCGCCCGACCGACATTACCGTATTTTGGAGCGAATTATGCGCAATCGATCATGTTGAAAATTTGGACGAAGGACAACCGGGGAAAACGTTGACGATCGTGCGCGGCAGGGATGAGATTCGGCCCATACGAATCGGAAAATCCTTTCATGGCTTTGTGTTTACCGTGTGGGATGAAAAACGAAAATTTCACTCCAACAAAAGCACGCCGCAACCTTCCACCCCGCTCCAGCAGCATGGTGTGTGAGTGGGAAGGGGACCGGAAAATGAATCAGAGTGATGATGCTGCTGCATTTTACTGCACAAACAATGCGCGAACTGTGAACGGGAAATATTAAGCCTTCACTGATCCGGATGTTAGGCCGCTTGTCAACACCCTTACTCACTTCCGCATCCTTTCCGCCGAATTCCTTACGACAGCAAAAAAAAGGAGTTGAGGACAGGGAAAAACGCGAACATTTGACGGATGAATGGGTTTTAATTTCGTTAAAGCACATAAACTGGACAACAAAACATCGCAAACGGTGGCCGGCCGGTTGAAATTGAAACCTGTGCCGTGCGAGTGTCCTTTTTTGGATCTCTTTTTTTGCATCCTTTGAAGTGACCCATAACCGAACGGGCCCAGGTGAGTGGCGTTCTTGGTGGGCCCTTTTTTTAATGAACTTATTTTTTAATTAACGAACCTCTTTTTTAAACTCCGCCATATTTCTATCTGATAACCACTGACTTCCGGAAATCCCGGATACCTTTTTATTACGGAATATATATCAGGGGTTTTATCTTTGCCCTTTTTTCGGTAAACTCCTTTTCTTGATGTTCAACAAATAGACGCTGCTAACATTGCTCCTGAGTCAGAGTTGCAATTTAGGTTAAACGTGTGCTATCTGCTGCTACCGGTTGGCTACAAAATGTCGTTATGGGGGAAAGTATGATGAAATTGATATAGTAAAACCAACGCTTGTTCATGTGGTTTCCTGTGGACGTGCCTGTCGTTCGTGACTGCTGTGGACAATCTCAATTCAGACATCTCAATACCGAAACATACATTATATGAAGTACGAAACAATTGAAAGGTACCGAATAAAGTAATAATATTTTGAAAAAAAAGGATTTATGTCGAATAGAATTTTATTCGTTTTAACAAAATCAAAAAGTTATCTACTCTGTACGCAAAGAATTTAAATCTTTGGATTGAGTTAACGAATTAGTGTTGGGAATGTTCATGTTGTCATAATACCATTCATCGTCATCATCGGTATTATCCAACTGGGATTTAGATTTTTTTTAAATATCATAAACCCTTTATAATATCCACATAATTTACTTTTGGTTTTAGACAATGTAATTATTTTATTTTATTTATTTAAATAAAATTGCTGAACTTTGCTTTGCAAAGTATGAAATCTCTCTTGAATCATTCTTCGCCTGCATTTCGACAATCCAAACGTGATCTTTAAGCTACAGCTTTCCCACGAATTTCATCTCCGTAGGCGGACAAATTCTGTCGAAGGTATGTTCCACGGTTTTGGGGACATTTTTCACACGCGTGGAATTTCGTTCAACGAACGCGTGTCCGTGTCGTCGAAATTTCCACTTCCGGCAGTGCGCGTCAGTTGGTTTTGCGAAGCGAGAATGCATATGAAGGTTTACAGCTTACTTCCACGGAATGCTCGGTTCGTTACGTCGGATGCCGGGCGCCTGGAGGCAGACACGATCCCGCCGCAGTAAGAAGGAATTCATATTCCTTCCCACGGACGGCTAGTGCCCGTAAGCTGCGGAACGATGTTCACAAGCTGCCGAAGAAGCTTAATTCCGGACCAATTGAAGCCCGGTGCCCGGATGCCTCCTTCTTCCCATCACGGGCGTCGTTGGTGCGATGTTGGTTTGAGTTTCGATTTCTCGAACGATTATCCTGCCAGCAGCGCCAGTAACATTTAACCGGGTCAACCGGGCCAGAACGGTTACTGGAGTGTATAATGTGTAATGCTGCCAGCAAAACGTTCCTAGGACACAGCTGTATTTGCTGTGTGTGTGTGTGTGTCTGTTGATTTGAGTCCCGTAAGGAGTGGGCTCTTTCCGTAATTGGGTAACTGAAGACGACCGGATGTGCAGCCCCCTGCTCAGGTGGCACATGGGGTGGCCTCGGAAGGAAGCAATGACTTTCTGTAGTTTTTTCCTTTGTGCCAGCATCGGCAACAACATGAGCAACCCGTTCACAGGAATCACGGAGTCCATCGAAAGCGGCTTAGTTCATATCCGCTCATAAGTGGCTATAAATAAGTGAAGCCTGCTCAGGGCCAGTGCTGTCGTCGCCAGTGTCGTCCGGGGTCGGAGCCGACCTAAAGAATTTTCCGACCTGCACGCTTTGCTCCTAGGATTCTGGGATGAAATTCAAGCTTTGAAGTATTGGAGGTATGTGCGTTTTGCTTTAGGATGGAAAAATCCCTGCATGTTGCTCGAGATATCACTTTATTTAAGACCCAACTCGGCAGGGTTTCTTCGAAGGAATTGATATATCTTTAACTTAAATTTGCATTGCGTTGTATTGGTGTGTTGAGGGTACTTCAAGGAACTTGAGTTAATTCCTTCAGCTTTATTTAAATTTCCTGTATATAAAAGTCTATTTATCTTCCAGTTCTGGGTTAGAAAAATAGATAAACGTATTGCTTTTATGGTAAATAAATATAAAACAACCAACGTCTTAACTCCTATAAGAAAAACACTGCTCCTAGAAATACATCAAATGATGCCTCATGTTCATTTGGCTCCAACTTAGTCACGACCATTTCAAAAAGCCACCTGCTTCGTTTCCAATGCGTCCTGTACATTAATCCTTTTCTCCGGTGCTTCGAAAACATTCTAATTGCATTTTATTTCCGTTTCCGTTTCAGGTAAGCTTGCGAATATCACCAATCTCTTATACTTCTACCACTCCGTCATTGACGCAGCAACGGCCGTCCGTAAGTGCATTCGATAAAATTAGAAACACCCACAGAGAACGTTCGGCAGTGTTCCGGTTTTCCTGATGCCATTTTTCATTACGCCATTCATCCCCGACGGGCGTCTAGAGCGTGCAAAAGTTTGGATAAGAAGCTCCCGGTTGCATTGCCGGCGTTTGTATGTCTGTGTGTGTTGATCCCTTTTCTTTCACCATTTGCACGGACAGCTGGCCGTGGCTAAACATAACACCGGTGGCAGGGGAAAAATCCCGGGAAAACCCGGTCGGTCCTCAGGGTCTATTTTTCATTGCTTCATTCCCGCGCTTTCGGGCGTGCAAGAAAACAAAGGTGTTCATCCAATCGCAATGAATCAATTTATTTAGTCGGAGCTGATCGCTTCTTCTTCCGGTTGATTTGGTCGCTCCTTTTCCTCCTCGCTGTCTGTCAGTTTTGCGATATACGAGTGGGGATGGCCCACCGACCGGCACGCCAATCGCTCACGAACCAAACGGGGAAAAACCGGGAAGGAAACGAAATGAATCTCTCTGCCGATGATGCCGTGCCAATGTTTTCCTTTCCCGCCCGTCGTCCGAACAAGCAATTCCACGCCGAACGGCCAATATAATTTTAATCACCGGAAAATTTCACATTTCCAAAAGATTTTCATTCCTCCCCTCCCCCCACGCCAGTCCCGTTGCCGTTCGGCTGGTGAAAGGTGGACACGCTACATCGCGGCGATATCGGACCGAACGGTTTGGGAGTTGACCACGCGGATCGGATCGGTAGTACGGTGTTCGCCGTGCTTTCGCTGCCACGGTTCGATATCGGATTATCGTGACGTGGCTGTCCGTGGCCGGCGCGTGGATCGTCCCCTTCCCGTCGCTCCCCGCACGCGAACAAAAAAAGGGTGAGCAGAGATAGAAAGAGATTACAAAAGAAAAGCACTCATCCACACGGAGCAAGTGATCTGTCCGGAATTGGATGGATGGATGGGTGCACGGATCGACGGCTGGATTGGGGCAGAAAATGGCAACCGCGGGGAGGAGTTGACGCAAAAGGACGTCCGTGAAGAGCGTCGGGTAGCATAAAATTGGAGTAAAGCGAGAAGCATGGGAAATTTATTTCTACAACCCACGATCCACACAGGAAGAAACGATACGGAGAAAGCGCAATGAATCAATCCCCCTGCGGAGGGGGGCCGGGGCTGGCACGGGATACCCGGATATCATACATCAGGGCGCGGGGGTTTCGGTAAATGTTTCATGCGATGCCTTCACGATCGCTCCCGATACGGCGTGACGCTGCCGGTTCGACCTCGAAAATGCTCCTCCACACGCACTTACATAAATGAAGCTCCACGCGGATTATCGGGAGGAAGTGATTTGAAGCTTCCGTCGTGCATTGGCAGCACTCGATGACGTTCGCGCCACATTTACCTTTCACCATTTGACTGCAGGTTGTTCGCAGTCCATGGTTGACTCACATGTGGGGCAAATATGGTGCGTCCGTTTTCATTTTTAATCCCGCTTCAACTGTTTGAATCATGCATAAATCGTGAATGATTCAAATGCGGCATTTATGGAGATTTTTCTCTCAGCGCTTGTAGTATTTTTTGATTGAAAATGGTCACAAACGCTTTGCCTTTTGAATTGATGCTGTGTCTTTTTATATTGAATACTGTAAGTATTGTTTGATTTGTAAATATTGAATCTTTTATATACAGAAATTTGTTTGAAATACACTAAAATCTAATTGTCTATGGACAAACACTCGCCTTTGGCGGTCTTTTGTTTGCTGCGAAAAGCTCCACATCGACCATGGAAAATAACCCCATTAAAGAGCAATGGGAAGAGAAATGTATTGAACTCTTTTGAAGAAAACGAATAATAAATTAGTGTACCAACCGTTCGCGGTGCTTCCCGAATCGATTTGCCAACGATTTACTCTCGCATTTCGCATTTTCCCTTCCTTTCGTTGCCGTTAACCGAGCATCACTAATTGTTTTATAATTGCTCGCTTGAATCATTCAAATCAGCGTCGGACCGATGTAATGAGTCCCTGAAGATGATTTAATTATCGGTTGGTTCTCTCGCCGGAAGATTGGTGGAAGCTGGGATTTTGTTCTGTATTGTATTGTCCTTACTGGCAAGTGTGGAGATATGTGAGGTTTCCTTATATTTCAGAGGATACCAAGAACTCATTTAATGCAAAGGAGAACGAAGTTTTCAAATCTGCTGTAGCTTGCACTAATTATAATTGCAGATTTGAGCACTGTGCTCACATTGAATCTGCATGCATTCGTTACAAATTTCGTTGCAAGTAACAGAGGAAGAACTTGTTTTATGCAGATGGATATCGTAAATATCGTGGCATCTCGCCGATCTGTCCACTGCACAGCGCGACTCGGGAGTGATTTAGTGAAGCCATTCCCGCCGGAGAGTCATGTTTTTGTTCGCAAAAGGTTCCCCTTAGCGTAACCGGATGCGAGATTTTGAAGCCGATCCGTGCCCGGTCGGTCGGTTCGTTCAGGATGAAAAATCCCGCTTTTTCACGCTGAACGTTTTCTGGGCACGGAAACTAAAGATCGGAAACACGAATGGCCAGCCCGCGCCGTTCGGGAAGTGCAGCCTGCGCCTGTGTGCATATTAATATTGAATTACAACAGTGTCATGAATCAATTATGGCGGCCTGTGCTTTGCAGGACGCGCCTATTTGCCTTTGGGAAGCTTTGTTTTTCTGGGAAAGAATACGGAAAACCCACTGGCAGCAGGCGAGAAGCCCCGATGACAAAAAGCCTCACAGCCACAGCAGTGGTGTGCAAACAGTGCACGGTGTTGGAAAATTTACTCTGCCTTTTGTTTTTCTTTTTGCCTTTGCCCCAAACAAAATGTAAACAGTGGAAAAACAACAAACGACATTCATGTGATTCCATAAATATGCTAATTCGTTGCACATTCGTTTTACGCCGTTTTACGCTTCGAGAGGAATGAAATGGTGGAAAATTCGTACCAGGCGGGTCAGATGAAGGTGGCTGGAAATAGTTTCTGTGGTGAGGAAGGGTGGATGGTAAGGTGGATGCCAAAAATGGTGGCGATTTTCATGCTCATGCTACTCCGACTCGCTATGCTAATGAACGAGATGCGGTGCGTGGTGTCGCTGAATTGAAGCAAATTGAATTGTTCACCGTCATGATCCAATATTCGGTCGGTTTGTGGTATCCCGGTAGTTTTTCTTCTGTACAGGTAAGAGGAAAATTGGTATTGTTTTTCTTTTTCGAAAACATATTCCAAAATACTCGGATCGTTAGATTGGAAACTTATGCAAACAGCCTGCTACCGTCAAAACTTTGTAGCAAATTTTTAAAAACTGTTTTATTCTACTTTCGTTATTTAATTATTGTTTGATGTTATTTAATAATACAACTGATTCTCAGGTAATCTGAATTATTCTTATGATTAATCAATAAGATTTTCCAGATTTTTCCAGATTCTAATAGTGGTCTTTAAATCACGGTGCCCTAATTAATTCTTTGTGTTATGGGTTCAAGGCACATCTTTTGGCACATGGACATGCGCTGACATTGGACCAGCCGTGAAAACGCTGACACATATTCACAGCCAGCAGCAAACCATCACTTATGCATGAGAAGCCATCGTCGTTGCAGCAGCGGCTCGTTAGCAAAACAACTCAATCTCTGACGATTACGGTTGCCCGCAAACAGCGCAGATAAGCCAAATGGAATGTTTGGCTTGGCACGTGTGTGGCTTTTTTCATTTATTATTTTAAGCATGTTGTTGCATATGCTTTGGCCGATCCATTTGCAGCAAACACACATCGATGCCTATTTTTATCGCCTTAGTTTAAGCAAGCGGGTATTTCCGGTGGATTTTTGGAACGCATCCGGAACCGATCGGCTGGCCAGTTCATTCGTTCGACGACAAACTACAAATTGATTCCCGCCCTGGAAAATATAACAACTTCGCGAAAAATTGAGGGCAGCTTAGTCCCGGGAGTTAGTGTGTGTTCTGCAGATTGTTTCGGGGCGAAAAAAAAAAACAATCGGTGGCTTTTTCGGACGGGCCCTTTTGCTTTCCCGCATCATCCGAGCTTTTCCGGAACCGATCACCCACGGACGGCTCGCTGTATGGGAACAATCCTCCCCATGGCCACAGCTACAAAGAACTAAACTTACGTTCGAATGACTCTCGCTGAAATGCAAGAAAAACGGGATGATTTGTTTTCGCAAGCGTTTGCCAACCGCTCCACAACCGTATCCGGCGTCCATCGAGCGGCAGAGGGAAAGGTTGATTATGTTTGGCCGGATTATCGGCAACATTTTGGGCCACTGGAAACCGGCCATCTAGCCACGGATGCAGCACCGAGTGAGGATTGCGTTTGTTAGAACTTTCCTACGTTGATCTGTGTGCGCTTTCTGTGTTTCACGGTCCCCAACAATCGGATGCGCCTCCGAGCACTCGCCGGTTGTATCCGAATCCGATTTATCGTTCATCAATTATTATTAATGCGCAATGCGTGCGTGCGTTCCGTTCGTTCGTACGCGTGTTCTCGTCGTTTGCGCAATTCGAAAACCAACATTGACACCGTGGCGGGTCCTGCCATGGGTTCTCCTTCCAATTCGGTCCCCGTTCATCATTTCGGTTCGGTTGGCATCGAACGCACAGAATTGGTTATTCAGATGGCCAGTCGTTTGCATATCGATTCACGTTTGCGGCTGGGAACGAGCAGCAAGCGAGCGGACATTCTTTTCGTGGCGTGCAAACGGTGAGCGACCGATTGACTTTGGCCTAAATGGGATAAATGAAAAACGTCCGCTAGGGAGAGAGGGGGAAAGTGGCTCGGCGATGTCAAAAGGAGGGGGTTTCCCACTGGATGGGAAAGTTTCCCGATGGGCCCGAAATTGGAAACGGAGCTCGTAATCATTGATTAGCATATGAATATTGTTCGAACCGGCTTCATGCGTCGGGATTTTTCGGTTGTTTTCGTAATTACGATTGGCTGTTTTGGATTATCGGGATAAGCCGTATTAAACATGTCCATACCATGTAAGCCTAGATTACAGCTAAATTTGAAGGTTTGTGTGAACTCAGTTTTAGTTTCTATTTTACCATGGTTAAAGTAAACCAATTAGCTTCTCAGAATTAAAGTTTTATCATATGGAAATCATTGTAAATATGCATTTGTGATTAAAATTTTAATCACTTGATTTTAGTTTTACTCTATGCATTCATTTGAAACGGCTTGTTCGGTTTGCTCTGGTTTTTTATTCATCAATTATTTGTTTTGTTTCGAAGTTTCCGTATTATTTATTAGTTTATCAATTATTTGGTCGTAGAAGGGTTCATTTTTTCATTATTTATGTGCTTGAGCTTGCGGAACTGATTCTATTTTTTTCACTGATTTTGGAAGCACTGATTTTACAAATTTTTAATGTTGAAAAATTCTGCGCTAGTGTTTGTCATATTACTTTATCTTTTACGCTGTTGCCTTATTTTTTTTATTAGTTAATATTTGATATACCATAATCTACAAAAGAAACGAAAACATTAATGTTTCTTTACATTAGTTAAAAATCTCTTCTATTTCCTGTTTTTGATTGAAGCCTTAGTATATTTCATAGAATAAAAAAATGCCTAAAATGGCAAAATGAGAATTTTCTTTATAAAAATTGACATGTAAATATTTAATTTTATTTGTTTCTCAAACACATGGGTTCAATAAAAAAATGAATTTATTAAATCGCACAAATGTCTCCAACCATTCCCGGCTCATTCCGCTGATAGCTAATCTTTTTCGCATTCACGAAAGCGCTCGTCTGGCGGCAAATAGAAGTTGTCCCATGTTGCAGCTCTAAAACATTTGCGAGCACGTTCACAAGCATCCTTGCTCCCATTAAAGCCGTTCCGTTTAAAGGCATCTTTTCATGGAGCTTATTGTAAAATTATCGCGCCTTATTTGTCGCCCACTCGCTCTCTCTCTTCCACCCCCAAGCGGTGCCATCATCCGCCCCCAAAAAACCTCCATGCATACAAAGCCCACTTGAACCCCATCACCCCCATCAGCCGGTTGCCTTCGTTTGCCCCGGAGGTGAATATCCTGCGTGGCCGGAAGCATAACCTAAATTCGGTATCCTGACAGAGGCAGTTTTGCGCTTCTCACCCCATTCCGTCTTTTTTGTCTCCCCTTTCTCTGTGCCCTGAAAGCTTCCGGCGAGGACCACCACCACCACCACCACCAGGTTCTTCGGTAAACTATGCGAAGATTCCTTCTAGCAAGCGCTGTCTCGAGCTCGCACGCCGCAGCGCCCTTCGAGTAGCATATTTCGAGCTACTCCATATTTTCCCGTGCGCGAGCGCCTGCTTGCGGATGTAATTTTAGAATTTTACATCCCCTTTTTTCTCCCCCACGCCCCCACCACGTGGGTGGAAAGGGGAGGAAGTAAAAAGGGCTTGGCGTAACGGGGGTTCTACGCCATCGTTGGACTCGCACAAACCCGATGAGGATGTACATTGGCTTTGGGCCCCTGCGGCAATCCCGCATGCTCCAGAGCCAGAAGAATGCCGGTAAGTCCCCGTCAAACCTCGCACGGATTGCGAGCGGAAATCCAGTTACACACGGTCGGATGACGTTGGCGTCTTCGCCCTCGAATGCCAAGCTTGGTTGGCTCTTGTCGTTTCCCGAGCAGCGAAGGTGTTTACGTCGCGTTCGGTATGTCCTGTGCTCGCCAACGAGGAGCTGACGTTTGCGGCACCGGAATGCCGTTGAGCCAGTCTAAGCCGCCGGTACTTCGGCCCGGAGTGAACCTCGGCCGTGTCCCAGCTTCCCACCAAAGGTGACATCACCTGCACCCAGGTGATGATTTTGCGAGCGCACAGCGATAACGACGGTAATGATGGACGCCGGAGAAATAGTGTTGATCCTGGTGGGACGATATTTTATCGTACGTGATGCGATCAACCTTTTGGTCCGGGAGGGAACTGACTCGAACTGACTCGAACTAGCTCGAACTGGGGTTGGGTTACGTGGAGAGTATTGAGAAATAGTTTAAAATCGACCCACCTGGTGGTTGTTTGGAAATGTAAACGGACGGCAGTGGCCCGGCTATGTTACGAGTTCAAACATGTGTGACCTGCATTACAAGTAAGCTAGGAATTTTCAGTACCAACTGCATGTCGAACACGTCCGTGGTGTCCTTTGGCGCATAAGGAATCATGCACTTTATCGATGGTTTAAATAGTTTATTTAGCCAAAGGGGCAATGCTATTCTCTTGTGGGGCAACTCCTGCTCGTTGAACTGATGCTTGACATACATTTGTGCAGGAGTGCAGCCCCAACTGTCATCTTAGAAAAGATGTTTATCCTGCACGTTATGCGCAAGTAAATGATGCCTTCAGAGAAAATAAAAGAAAGTCCATCTACTCGATTGCTTCCTCTTTCTTGACGGTGTTCAGTATGAGCTTTGTCAACATTTTTGGACATTGCATCCTGAGCCATCCTGTCGGTCAGTCGTCCGATTTGAACAGTCCTGCATCGGTTCCCCCAAAGGAAAACCTTCCGCCCGGAGTTGAGACGTGTACATAAGGATAACGACATTTCTGTTTTTACTTTGCTTGCAGAGTCGCCCCTCACACTCCTGCTTCCACGGCAGGATCAGCCCCTAGCCTTAAGCGGTTCCTAAACGGTACTCTCCCAGCTCCTTCGACCCGTTGGTGGTCAACGAAAGGAAAACAACCCGCGATACTTAAGACACAGACGACGCACACTTGAACGAAAATAAACCGAAGGCAATAAACATCGTATCGGTTGTTTGTGTGTTTCGTTCCCCGGCAAAGGCCCTTTGGGAATGTTGTCCATTTGGTTTTTTTTGTTTTGTTTTTCTCCCGGGCTGGATCCTATCGTCTCATTTTGTTTTTTCGACAATGAAACCTCCATTTCGCCACTCTGTTGGTTTACTTTTGCGGACATTTTATGTTTGATGTTTTGCGCTGCTTGCGTCCCTCTGTGCGTGTGTAATCGCACACTAGAACCGTGCATTTTCTCGCGCAGAAAACCATTTCTCCACTCCGATGGGCTCCGATAAGCGAGACAAAGCAGAAGACAGAACCATTACGCCTCTTTTGTTCTGCGAAGCCTTCGATTCCGTCCGGCGAGAAATCCTGCAAGGATTGTTTTTTTAAACGTTTCACACGGACCGAATTGTTTGTTCCTGTACCATTTTGTTTTTGTTTGCTTTAACGCTCATTTTCCGTTCTTTTTTTGTTCCTCTACTTTCAAATATTTTTCCAACGCACTTGTTTGCCGGCCCAATTTATGCATCACTCTCGAGGGATATTTTATTGTGTCTGAGTGGTTCTTTTTATTGTTTCTGTCTTTCGCTCCCTCCGGTCGCATAAATGAAACCCGATTTTATTTCCAAAGCCCCTTTTGCACATCTTCAGACTGGGGAAAGTGTTGATTTTTCATCACGATTCGTTTCGCTTCGGAGAGGAAAAAAAAAATGCAACTGCACAACTGCACGCGATCATAATCGCTATCGATTGTGCATGCTTCGTTTGCACCGGACAGAGGAGGGGTAAGAGTGGAAAGTTGCTTTCGAACAATCTTCAATTTGTCTAACCGTTTCGTAGCAGCACTTGGATCGTTTGTTGTTGAGATAAATTGTTTTCCATTTGCAAATGCAACTTAACGGCCATCATTGGGAACAACAATGGATGCTGCACGAACCGATTGCGGTCCTTTCTTTTCGGGACCTTTTGTCACGGACGGAACACTGTTGGAAGACTATTTTCTATGTCTCCTGTTTTCTCGAATTGACTGGTTCAATGGATCCCGTCAAATGAATACCTTTCGCTGAATTAATTGGCCCTTGACTATGCATGTCACGGCGGAAGGTTCTTCGCGAAGCGAAAAAGTTCCCTTTTGTGCTACATCCTCATTGAAGAAAGAACATTTTCCTTCTGAAAAATCTCCTCCTTAGCCGAACGCAGTTCAATAGGAGTTCCGGCTTGACTCGGTCGGCATTTTCTTATGCTTCGCTTTCGTTTATCCCCGCAATCGAACCGATTAATGCGATGGGATGGCGTCCTCCAGGACGTAGTTCAAGTGTTTCCACTTTTTCGCCCACTGCTTTTTAATTTGAGCACTACTTTTTGCAATCGTTTCTAGAAGGAAAGGAAAACGTGAACTCCTGTTTTCCTCTCTCCGCCAGCATAGTGAGCGTATCGCGCAACGGGAGTTCCACCAGAGGATGAAATCGTTCAGATGCACCAAACAGTCGTTTATCTTTCGCTCCACTCGAAGCTGAACTTCCTTTGCATTTTTCGTGGTCAAAATTAGTTCTCATTTTTCCCCACGGGAGGTTGATTTCTGCCGTTTCGCTCGGGCGAAGATAAACGCCGAACGGGGAGCGGGAAAAGTGTTTTTCCGTAATCACTGAGAACTGTTCGCTGTGCCGGTGGTGCTTAAAAGCTTTTGCAGAATCCTTCCGCAACTGCAGTCGACCAACGGGTTGGAATACCAAGTCATTGCAATAAATATCTGCCCGATGACCTTTGGTGTATTGCCTCGCTTTACGGCACTTGTTCGTGCCTCGAGGGGCGATGTTTTCATGGTTTTTTTTTAATAAGAAAACAGTCCGAATGAGAGGAAAATGGATTGGTTAGGAGTGGGAATAAATTGGACTATTGAAAAAGATGTTTTTATTTCCCTTTTTCACAACTTTAAGTACGATTTTTAGTTTTTGTTATCATTTTTAATTTATCCTTCATGATCCTTTGATCACTATCCCTATAATTTTACTTATCTTATATTTTCATGTCTTTGGATGAGTAGAAACGATAAAAGTATATTTTTTCAGAATTATGTAATAAACTTTTACATCAAACACTTGTTAGAACCACTGAAAAGCGTAACAATATCATCCATCAGCATATAAAGTAACAAATTCACATTTGAAGGCTGGTGGCTAACTTATGTCACTTTTTATTGAAAAACCTTCCACCAAGGTTTGCAACGGTTACCGGAACATGAATCCGATTGACCAACGAAATGTAATTGTGTGATGAAAACAAACCAGTCCAGTGGGAATGTACATTTGAATAATTGCAACACCAACCGGCGAACGTTGTTTTTGTTTTATCATCACCTATTATTTTAACGCTTTTTTGTACAGTTTTCCCACCGCATTGGCTCACCCGAAGATGTGCACGGTGTCAAAAAGGGGCGAGGCCATCAATTTTTCCGCCATTGTTCGGCGTTCGGGAGCGGACAGGTTACCGAGGTGATCTACCAAAATGGTTTCTACGGATCTGGCAAATTTAGTTAATTTTCTTTTCTTGGTATCCAAAGGTAACCTGCGATGGACACTCACCCCCCTTTTGTCCTTATGCCTTTGACTTTGGTGTGTACACCATCTCTTCGATTTAGGATTTTGCAGTTAAAGATATTCTATTAGCGGCCTTTTATTTTCCCCTCGTTTATGGGCCACCAGGTTGGGGAGGCGGGCGGGGCTCGGAAAATGGTTTCACTTGCTTTCGTAACCAAGATTATGATAGACAATGAACGGACGCTACAGGGACGGGCGAGACGGTGTCAATCTGCCACGAGAATTTATGGACGCAGCGTCTACGCAGCGCGTGAAACGAAAGAGAACTCGATGTTGTCACTCGCGATGGCTATGGACCGGTTTGGGTCAACGTTCTGTTTCGTTTTAACCTTTTTGTTTATTGTCCGGCTACCACGTTACCACTTGGCGGGAAGAAAAGAAGTATTAAAAAGTGTAAACAAAGCAGCAAAGATGTGTTGCTTTTTTTCCACAACCGCTCGGTGTGTTTTTGCTGTGGGAAAATGGTTCACCACCGATGGCTACCGGACCGCAGAACTGAAGTAGTTCAACTGGTGGGTGGGCGCGGGTGACACAACTTGAAAAAGGTAAATCTCGTCAGCAACGACCGAATGGAACGCGTAGCATAGCAGCGAAACGGGGGGACACAAAAAAGCAGCCCACCAACGGCTGGGGACAATAATGTGCCAGACAATCGGGTCACCGCGGAGAAGCGCGATCTAATTAAGGCACGACGAAAAATCGTGACAATCAGGTTTTTTTCCTCCTCAAAGTAAACGGCGCCAAGGAACAGGTAGCAGAGTAGCAGCACCCGGTCGGTAGCATGCGATCTGGTTGGTGTCCATCGCTTCTTTGCGAATGGAATGGGAGCTGCTTTATTTCTCCTTCTTACGTTGTTACCGACCTGAGAAGTGAAAGACGAATGACTAATTCACTTTCGGCCGTAACGTGCGTCATAATGTTGCAGGACTTTGCACGCATTGAAGTCGCTATTGGAACACGGATACTGCGAGCGTTGAGATATGCATGTTGACCAAGGGTAATATTTATGAGCTGTTGAATTTATATTCTTTTGTGTTTGACTAGCGCAGGATGAAAGAGAAATTCGTTACATAATTCTATGTTGTTTTTTCATCAATTTACATAATAAAATAAAGCTCTTATAAACCGGACCAAAGTGAATAAAAGTAGATTTAAAAAGTTGTAACAAGTGTTGTAAAAAGTAACCTCAACCGTCTCCTTGTGCTTATTTGTAGTTTATTTGAGGACAGATTTTCAAAACTCTTAAACTTTGTCAATTAGGAAGTTTTTCACTTGGTTTTTTTGTACATTTTTAAGTTTTTTTTTGTAAGGATTGGGTTCTTAAACGGTTATGACAATAATATATTTAATATATAGTTTACATTTTTGTGATATAAAACAACGACACAAATCGTGTAAGTTGCTCAGATTGGAGTATTTTTAAATTTTCTATGAACCATAAAAGTCTAAATTGACTCTGCGGGAAAACAGAAATAATAAATTTTTTGATGACAATTATGAATGTTTTGTTTGAAAAGCCTTTTGCTTGTCCGAGTCTCTACTGATTCTTGAGTCTTAACTACTGATTCTTGAAAAAAACTATTTATTTGCTAAAAACAATACTGAAAACCAGTCAACAGAACTTGAGTGTTCTAGTGTTAAAAATTACACTTATTAGAAAATACGCTGTCCACATCGCTATACACACTTGATTGTCTTCATCAAAATTTACTCCATTCGCTTTCGATCAATATTCACGATCTTTTGTTTATGCTTTTTTTTCTTAATTTTTGCTGAAAGCTACTTATCTGCAATTCAAAATTACCGTTCGCAACAGGTAATGGTAAAAATTAACAACGTTGCGAGCGCACGATGTTTGGGTGCTTTCCCATCCTAGCACGCAAGAAAAAAGGTAAAAATAAACGGTACACTCACCCTCTGCCCATATCACCCCCTTCTCTTCGGGACCCAATCGTGCAGAAGCCCAATCTTCATCAAACCCATCATCAGCCAACAGCACATCATCATATCGGTATCATAACTCAGCAGCAGTACACACACGCACACTTACGGGTGCGCACTTTTCTACGACGAGAGATGTTGTTGAATTGAAACAACAACGAATCATCAGCGTAATTGAACGATAGCGCTGCCCAACGGAACTAATCCGATAAACCAGTTAAAATACGAACCTCAACAATCTGCCTCCGTACTGAATGTGCACCGCCCCTTCTCGTCCTCCTTGTGCTCTCCTCCTTCCTCCACCGCCATGGGAAATATCGACAAAACGATCCACGCTTTCCACCATTCCCCTTCGCGTGGCGTCGTGTTTTCGGTTGGACAAACCGAGCGATACGCGATAGCAATTCCGGCGCAGATTACAACAGTTACAGTCTATAAAGTACAAACCGCATGCGATGCTCCAATTCCCCGTTCGGGCTTATTCGGGAGGGTATCGGGAGGCACGGCGTTTGGCGCGACTCCCGTAGATCGGTGGTTAAAAAAAAAGCTGGTGGAGTGGATTCGCGTGGAGCCGTTCATGCGTCGCCATAAAACAACGGCAACATTCCCCATATCCGAACGATGGTTCCATCCATCGCCGAACCGAACACATGTAGGGGATCTCGAGGGTTGGGGGAGGAGGGAGTCTTGCCGGAGTCGAGGGTTATGCGATCTACAAGTACGCGAGATGCTTGAGCGCACGCCGTGGCTCTGCGGTGGAGTATGTACCACCACCCAGCGCTGGCAACATGGACTGTTATCTGCACGCCCATACCAACGACCAGGCCACATGGTGCAGCAGTAGTTGTTGTTTAATTTAATTAAGGCTCTAATTCAATGTTATTTACTCTTCTGCCGGAGTGGAGTTCGGATTGGACCAGCCAATGAGATGAAATGTTGCACAAGAGGCGAGCACACCACTCCCAAGTGCTGGGTTCCTATTGATTCTAGGTCTAACGGGACGGTTGTTGTCTTAGGATCTTGCCTGGAGGTTACCGCCAAGCCTCTAGCAGCAAACGATACGAAGAAATCTAAGAGAAGGAAATGCAAACAAAATCACCAACTCTAGGGAACGGGTAGAGTTACTTCCTCAAGTGTTGGCTTAGATTCTGTGGAATTTAAAAAGCAAGTCTCTAGCCTTTAGTCCCCGAGTTTCCATTCCATGCGAATAAGTTGTTTCCTCGAGAGGCCTTCCCTTATTTCTGCTCCATTCGAGAGGTTGCGGTATATATGATACGCTATCATGCCATGATGTAGGGCCATCTTTCTTCTTCCCCCATCCCCAGCTTGCCTGGCCGTAAATCCAACCTTCAATGGCCGGACCACCCCTGGCTGAACTATGAACCGGCCGGGTTCGCGCCGAGCCCTATGTCAACGGAGCGAATGTAAACAATTTAAGACATCATTAAGTTGTTACAGCTTTCTCCTCTCGTCGCCCGTGTGTCCGCCTCTCTCCCGCACGTTTAGTGCGGTTAGGGAGTTTTAACGAAACGAAATCCATTGTCCTATCACGGCAAGAGGCTAAGATTCTGGTATTCTGGACCGTAGCCTACCGGGACTTGCTTCCCTCGTAGTGGCATTTCCTTGGGTTGGTGTGCTTTCCTTTCTACGTCGTTCATTACCTCCAATCGTGTCCACCTCTAACCTCGATCTAATTTCTCTCCGCGTGTATGTGGGTATCTTTTTGAGCTGTTTATTTATTTTTCATTTGGTTTATGTGGGTTTGTTTGCCTTTTTTTTCGTTTTCTTTTTTAACATTCCCCATCGTGAAAATGAAACATTTTTCCACCTTGCTTATCTTTCACCGCTTGCAGGGAAATGGTGTATGCGGAGTGGGGCCCGGTTGTTTTCTTTTTCCTTCTCACCCTGAGTATTTAACTAGCAAGTGCAAGTGGTAGTCGACCGGGAGTACATTTCTTTTTTTCAGGATCATATATATATCTCGTCCCATTGAGAATGAATGCCACTGGTTCATTTATGCGTAGCATTCGCAGCGGCAATAAGCACGAGAGGTCCGCTTCCCTAAAAAGGAAGGCGCACAGGGTTTGCCTCGAGGGTTTGGTGAAAACGACCTGGTCCACCACCTCCCACCGTTCTCGTATCTCGTAAAGATGATTACGCCCTACGCGCGCACTTGAGCCTCGGGCGGCGGGAGTAAATGAAGATAAGTGGCCAGCAGTAGCCGACCGACTTCCAAGCCCTCCCGCGTGGACCTACGGCTTCTTATGATTTATGATTTATGCAGTGGGAATTTTAGATGAACCCCCCCTCCCTGTCTCTCTCTCGCGGAATGACCTTCGCCACGGTGCTTCGGTGCTGCGCAAGAGCTTTGTTCTGCTGCATCCGAAAAGGAAAAGTTATGGCAGTTGTGTCCTACCTAATCCGATTAGCACGATTTGCGGCGTGACTCGCTGATGGGAGGGGGTGTTAGACAAGTGGTTCGGCGTTGGGAAGGATGGGCGACAACCGTGCGGGTTCTTGAGGAAAGGGTGTTCGTTAATTTGGGTACATTATTTGGCATGATAGTATGAGATTGATTTAAAATAGCTGTGATAATGTGGCTTTGGAGAGATATTTATCTTCTAACTAGTTACGTTGATAAATGAAATGAGCATACACATTTTTCAATATTAAAACGTTTCAAATGAAAAGGACATTTATTGAAGTACGCTCCAGAGAGTAACATAAGATGTCGATGTTTTAAGCAAAACATGAATTACGCTTACAAAACACACCCCCACACAGGCAATATGTTAACCTGCCTTCATCTTCTCAAAACGATAGTTGTACACGTTGTACCGAAAGTTGGCTAACAGAAGCTTCCTTTGTCTTTTCGGCGTGTTTCCGGACCGTTTCGTTCCACGCTCCGCTCGGCGAGTTTCCTTCCTACTCGAAATCGTCCACCCAACCCAAAAACTCAGCAGATTCCTTGGCATGATAAATTAGTCCCACAAGCAAGGAGTTTCAGTTTTCCTGGGTCGGGAAATTGGAGTGGGGTTTGGCGGCGATGTCCTTAGCAGATCATTGCCACCACACCTTCTCACGCTTTAACGGTTGATTTTTCGTACTTGGTCCCACTTTTTCCAGACACTCCGATAGCGTTTTTAGTGCCAAAAGGGCCTTCCAGCGCATCTTCGAAGTGGTTTCTTACCCATCCACCGGGTTCTTAGCCGCTGCAGACAATGCCGGCGAACCATCATCCAGGCAATTTGTGGTTCGTGGACCACCGCCACTCAGTAGCGTTCCATCGGAGAGCGATCAAATCGCCCTCGAAGACCTCCCGAAGGATAAACTTCGAATGTTTGCATTGTTGAAAGATTTCCTTCCCGATAAGATGCATTTGCTCCGTATCCGGCGATGGGAAACTAAAGAAAGGGCGAACGACAGAGACTCCCGAGCGTGGCGGGTGTGGCTGTTTCCCTGAAGGTACATGAGTTCGTTTCTTAAGTCTTTTTCCCGATTGGAACCCCGATGCGGCGTTGCAAGGATCCAGTCCAAAAGACTCTCGCATACTTTCCTTCAGGACAAAGGAACGATTCTTCCCAAAAGCGTGCGTCCGTGATTGCTCGTAAAGGGCTTGGGACACGTAGTCCACGTTGAGCAAGTGGGCGTTCAGCGAATGTGAAAGTTTTCCGGAACCGGCAACGTGGCTGCGTACGTCACGGGATTTGTGCACGTGCACAATAAGACGAAGGAATGCATGTGCAACCGGAATGAATGAACGTGATTTTGTTTAACAGAATTCCCTTTCCCTTGTCGCGCTGTCGCTCCATCGCCACGTGCTTTCAGGCGTGTCCGCGTGCTAGGATGGATAAAGACTCCCTAGAAAGGCAACCTCAACTGTAGGGATTGTTTTGGTTGAGTGAATTATTATTATCACTGCGTTTGAAAACGTTAAACTTCAGCCCTCCCTCTCCATGTTGAGGCTCTTTGTCAAGTTCTGAAAAATTCTGCTTCGCCTAAGGCCTAGAACTTGTGGAACTTGCTGAGTGTATACGTCTACGAATTCTTATCTCCAACTTTCTTTGTCATATGTTTTGCACGGTGTATATTTTTTACTCCCATTCTTATGTTGACGTTGGATTCGTTTTTGCCAAACTAACGTCCACTTTAGTTATTTATACTTGTTTTCCTCACTTTCGTTTCGCTTCCTTGGAACGGTTTATCATTCTCTCGGGTGTTTCGACTTGAGCTTCACCAAACCCCACCCGACCGTGTTGGACTATCTTCGACCGGGGAGGAGGGCAGTAAAAATAATAACAAAACCATTTATTTTCCATTTCCCAGCCGCAGCTATCGACGCCGGGCATATTTCTATTCATGGGTTTTATTTCGGAGCGATAAAGAAGGGAAAAAACCCGCCAATGGCACAATATTATTGGCAAAGGCGTTGTGTTTTCCCTCGTCCCCCCCCCTCCCCCGGGGGCTCCGGCGGAAAAAATAGCATTCGTCGAAACCCTCGCACCAGCGATTTCCCACCACCGAGTTTATGTGTGGTGCTTTTTCATATTTGTGGTTTTAGCTGTTGCAATCATCCATCACATTTTTCTCTCGCACTTTTCTTTCCCTTTTTCCCGGTGGTTGGGCCGCTTGTGGTGAGATGTACCGTGGCGATAAAATAATCCTCGAACACTCAAGCGTGGCATCCTTTTGCTTTGAGCGAGGTTTCCCATTTCGGCGATCGGAAAAGCATCTCATCCTCTTCTTCGCCGGTGAAAGAGACGAACCGCATCCCCGTGATCGGTGGATGGATCGGAAAACTATTAACATCCCTTTATTTCGCCGATGTTGTTGTGCAAGCACCACTCAAACGCGCGCCAAAGTGTATAGTATTAAGTAAAAAGCATGTCGATGCATATAATTTCGGGACGAGCGTGTGACTTCGGACGGGGGACTCACGCGTACGGAACGCTGGAGTCCGTGCCAAAGTGTGTCGCAATAAAGCATGTCCCACGACTAGACGCCGGCCGTTCCTGCGGCGAGGTGTCTTGCCAAGCACGAGCCGGCTCGTGAGTGCGTCCATTTAATTGTGCGCTCCGTAGAGATGGAAATGGCCAAACTTTGGCGTCGCGGTCACCAATTTCACCGTTTTCGGTATAGATCTGGTGCTGGTGATTGATTTCATGCGACGCCATCACCTGCAGACCCCTGGCCAGAGGATATGTTGTGGTGGCCCCGGAGATACACGAATCAAGCCGGGGAAAGGAATCAAGCCGCACCGAACGTTCCCAAAATGGCACCAGCGAGATTTCGGCAGTTGGATCGGTGAACGGAGACGATGGGGTTTCCATTAGCCTAAGGCACGTTTGGAGGCCACATTCCAACCGTCAGCCCGAATCGTGCGCCACGTGATGGAGGATTTATTTCATGCGGGCGGCCTGCGTCTGGCACGCGATAGTACCGCCACTTTTTCTTCGCCTGTGACCATGAATCAGGTGCCCGTTTGGTGCAGAATTGAGTTGGAATGCGATGGAATTTCGTTTATGATTATCAGTGCCTATTCGTTCTCTTGATTGAGGTTTTAAATATTCCAAGGTCTCTGCAAACTATTTCTCACGCTGAATTGTAGTTTTAATAAATGCTATATTCGTCGATGAACCACTTGCATCAAATGGCACCAATATATAGAATTCTTTTTAAAGCTCTCTGAACCTTTATATATCCTATTCGGTTTATCCAAGAATTCGCTGTTTTTGTGTGGGTCATGGCTTGTGGGAGAAAATGTAAAAAAAACAGTGTGTGTGAAAACTTTCCTTCTCCATCATTCGATTGTATCGGACTGAAGTGTTTCCTCTCCCGAGGCCTCATCCTTACCATAAATCATTCGGTTATTTGTCGTAAAAATCCAATATTCATGGTCCCAAGGGACCCTCCCTTTTTTTACGTGCGACTGTGTGTGTGTGTGTAGGAAGGATATGCTTTCGTTTTTCGAGATTTTCGCCCTAGTTTTTCTTGATTTTCAAAGACTTCTTGGCAGGTGTGGGCGGCAGTAGGCGTTTTGGGTTTGTCCTACTTCTACGAACGGTTGTCTTCCCAGGTTACTGAGCTTCCGTTGCTCACCCCAATGTCCCTGTTGGATATTTTATTCTTTTATCCCCGTGTATGTGACTTCCCTTTTTTCATTTTCCCAGTAGATCGGCATTTTCACCATCTCCAATGTCTCGCCTGCGATCGGTTGCATTGAACCTGGGTCGATGATTGACAGCTTTCCTGTTTTTGGAGGCGCTTTTCGCCGAGAACACGAAAAGGGATGGCCAAGAACCACCACCAGAGTACATCTGGCGTGTCGTCTGGTGGTTATCAGGACGCTCAGGGGAAAATACGGGGGAAATGGGTCCTTCTTGGAGAATGAAGTGAACACTGAGATTCATGGACCAGCAAACCCGCCGGCGGTAGATTAGTGTAATACATTTTACATGAGATAGTTTGTGGGAGATTGAATTTATTACGGTTCGATTGCATTCTCCGTCAAAGCCGTCAATTCCGGGCCCCGGCGTGGCGTGGAAGTGAGTGATTACATTCATGTGCAATCGTCCTGGTACGCTTACGTCAGGGGAAGGAGATTTCCGGCAATCCATGCCAGGGAATGGCACCACGTCTGGCTTCACGCAACGTGTCATTTAGTTCATTTACGGGTCGGCTGGTATCGTCGTCAAGTTCGGTTGACAGCCTCCCAGGGATCCCAATTGCTGCCGCCCCGGTTGGGCTTGTTCGGTGCTATTAATGGAAATCTGGAGCCATCGTGGAGTCCTTTCGAACACGTTCCCAACCGAAGACGTCCGGGTAGTGGGCGCACATCGCCTTTAAAGTGCGTCTGTCAGTGAGGAGACGTGTCGGGCGGGTTGTGAACACCCGGATTTTAGACAATTGGTGAAATTTAATATGCCACTCTGAATCGACGGGACGATCTCTGGGCAAAGGCTGAGCAGGTCAGCTGTTGTTGACATCGGAACAAACTGCCACAAACCTAATTGATTACTGCGCGGCGTTACGGCCAGCGGTCACTGGCTAGACGATATTGTGTTTTCGATCGCTGCTCGATAAATCCTTAACGATAAAATCTCGTTCTTCCAAGCACTTTGGAAGTTCGGTTAAAGACTGAGTGATGCCTTGTTCAGCTGGGTAATTCGTAATTTTGCCTTTTAGTTCTGATTACTTTCATCAAACCAATTACACTATTTGGATGAGCTTGGTAAAAAGATGTTGCTCATTTAGGATCAACTTTATAGACAAAGTTTTTATTTTAAATCTCCTTTGTGATTCCTCAAGAAAACCCTTAGGGATATTGAGATTATTTCCCTTATGAATAAAACATTAAAATATGTCTGCAAATGACTGAAATGAGTACCTTTTTTGTAGGATTCTTATATCCATTTTATTCAAAATTCTGGACTTTATACGTTTCAACTTTTTCGTCAAAATATGGATTAGAAAAAATGGGTAAAGAGGTAAAGAGCGAAATGTCAGCTGTTGTCTGCGCCCGCACCCTGCTGCTGTCAAATGTCGCAACCGAGAACGTCGGAATGACGTAACTATCCTGGTTTTACGGCTTAATTAATTTCGCTCGCTCGGTTCGAACAGCTACAGCATCACCACACGAGAGCGCGTACTCCCAGGACTTGAGTTACCCGAAAACCGAACGCTCGAAAACGATTTGCGTCGATGACATTCCGCCGGTGTGTCTCACCCGGTTGGGGTCCCATATTGATTCAATAACACCGGCGATGACCGGGCGCTAGTGATTCGAAGCCCTTTCCTCCGGTGGCGAGCGATGTTTAGGCGACCGAATGAACAAACCCACCTCCAACCACTGGTGACCGACCGAATGGGAGGATGGCAAGGATGCGTCAACGCAAATTGAAATCGACCGATGTGCCTATTTCGTCGGTCCAGAGCGATGCCGACCGAACGGCTGTGTCTGTGTCCGATGCGGATGATGATGATGACAACGATATAAATAAATCTGTCCGCTCTGATAAGCTCCCGGAGCGGAAGGGTGCGGCGGAAAAAGAATGCCTGGAACAATAGTGAGGATATGGCAAATCGACGGAACGCGGGGGTTAGCGTCCGGAATCGACCGTTTGGCGGCGCTTGTCCAGCTCTGCTTTCTGGGAAATGGAAACTTTATTGATTGATTACAACAAGTTTATCAATCAATTCCTACCGCGCTTCGACTGCTGTCTCCTTTCGCAAGCCGTTGCTGGTATTGTTTTTCCTCCTGCCAATGGGGGGGAAAACAAAATTTTACCCTTGAACGTTCACAAGGGCTCAGGGCAAACCGCGAACCGAAACCGTCGCCCAGACAGAGAAACAGTTGTCAATTTGTTTGGTTCGTTGTTGACTGATTACAAGTTTGCGTAACCCGACGACGCTAGACCGGCTTTTGTTTCGTGAGGGAAATTCGATTCTGCGAATGTGTATGCGGTGTTACGTTCGGTTCTACGGCACAAAAAGTAAACTTACCAGTGCTCGAAGCCAGTTGGGATGTCCTTTTGGCGCAAATTCCGATGATCGATGTTTAAAGGCCGTCTGCGAAGAGAAAGATAAGGAAGCATAAATAATTTGGATTCGGATTTGTATCGTTCGAGAGTTAAAGGAGGGTAGTTATATAAAAAAGTTTCAAGGAGATAAGATGCGTTGAGTGACTTTTTTATGGCTGAGATCTCTAAATAAATGGAATCTTAAAGTCAATCAAAGTCATAAAATACTATCATAGAAACAAGTAGCTGAAGTTGTAAGTTGTAAGTTGTTCCCCTAATCTGTTTTATTTGTTATTTGTTTGCTTTTGGGATATTAAACATTCAAGCTTCTACTTTTTGTGTTCTGATCAAAGAGTAAATAAGATAATGTAAGGCAAAATGCACCCCTTAAACGAACAAAAATTATCTCTACTGCTAATAAAAAATAATAAAACGAGCTTGAAGCTCTCAGACTATTATCAAAGAAAAGATTTTCAAGAACATTCTTTGGCAAGTGTCATTTAATATTGTGGATCAAAATAGCCGAGATAGTGGGGTAGGACAAACCTCATTAATTATGTTTTAATTATATCTATTTATCGTGATTTTATCATTTTTATAGTGTCTGTAGTTCCATCATAAGGTAATATTTACAGCTTTGCATTTTACCTCACCTAAGCCTGTACAAATTGATCTCTTATAAGGATGGTTTGGTTTTTATCTCCACAACCAGAATATAAGGATTCTGAATCCGATTCTTTGCAGAGAAATCTTACATGATTTCAGGCTGAATTAGCTTTATTTTGTTTTAGCTATTAAATTTTTTGTATTGCCGTGAGATTCACATAGGTTGTATTAGACTCGCCAAGGAATATATTTTACTACTTCATTTTATTCCAACTGGCTTTATTCGGTTCAAAACGTTTTGGTGCATTTAAACCCACTGGGGCATCTTGCCACAGTCTGCCTTACAGAATCCATCAACTGTTATCAATAGCTGCGATAAAACAAAAAAATGCGATTCCGCGATGAATATTTATCCTCTTTTTTGGAAACCAATCAAACATCTTAAACGAAGTCTTAATTTTACTGTTTTGAAAGCGTTGATTTTGAACCAAATATTCTGTATGCCTGGTATAACAGATAAGATATTTTTCATTCTATACCAAACACGTCTTGCTGTCATAAACTCGGGCCTTAACTCACACAGAATACTTTGTGGTAGGCTTAGGAATCGGGTTTAAGTCAACAAATTATTACCAGGCATCCAAACTATGCACTGAACCTACGAACCCTTACCAGAATGCGTCCGCAAGTAGTTTGCATCGCCCATTAAATTACGGCCCAAGCATTTAATGCTTGTTAATGAGCTTGTTTCGCCCGGAGTGGAACATCCGAAGCATTGTCGGGTCACTTCTAACCTGATCTGCCCACTTTTCGATTAACGACCATAATCAATTTGCCGACCTAATCGACCGATCCGGCGACCACAATGGCTTTCTCGCATCGCCGGTGCGCACAACACAACATTCGTGCCGGTCGTTGTTCCTTGGCAAGCGATTCCACGATTCGATTCTAGCAAGTGCCTGCGGCTTTTCCGTTTTCGGTATTGTCAGACACTCCGCACGGTGCTCGCATTGTTATCGAATGATTCCATCCCCAATCGGCGCTCTTTCTTGCCATTTCCGGGCCATCTTCAAGCCGTCCGGCCGGGCGGTGATTGAAGTAATTTCGATCCGTGGCGTGGCTGTGGATCGATTGATAATTACACAGCCCACCGTTTAGTGGGGAAGGCTGATTGCCTTTGGTCGCCGCAACGACAACATCGGGACGGGGGCGTAGGTGCACCGTGTGGTTACTGGTTCATTTTACGGCTCGATGCACTTGCCAGATGCAGTCATGGTACGTAAATTGCAGTGTGGTATGCACGAATAAAAAGCAACTGGGAAAGAGAGATTGGCATATGCATCATTGAGTGTTAGGAACTCCTTCAGTTTTCCTTACCAAGGCAAGCTTTTGATGTGAGCAGGATCTAAAGTGAATTATAATGTAATTCTGCGATGAATTGTTTGAAGTTTTGATCTATTTTTGATCTGAATCAGAAAGGAGTCTTCATTAGAAGTTGCTTGCTGGAGACATTCCAAGCCACCTCTGACTGGACTCAATGATCTAGTTTAAATTGGTGCAAAATATTGCGCCTATCCCTCCCCACTTCACCAGTTACGACAGATTTATGCCCGAAGGCCTGCAGGTGTTGGTGGATTTTCTGTTTCCAAACACTTGCAATAAAAAGGGAAAAAATTGCCACCGCGTGTCGCGGTTCGTGTGAACCTTTCAATTCTTCCAATCGCGTTGCAATCGTGGAACCGAGCGGTGGAAGAGTGCCTCGGCCCGGAATGCTGATGGCGCAAGGGACACCTCGGTGAGGTGCAATAAGGTGCGTGGTGGCGGTCCGAGGGAAGGGCATCATTAAAACCAGTCTCCTTCGCATATGATTTGATGAACTGCGGGCCGGCCTAATGTGCTACCGCAATGCCAAAGTGCGCGACGTCAAGTGGCCAGCGCTTTAGTGTACATTCTATGCGATCCACTCTCGCCTGTGTTGACGCCGTCGGAAAGTGATTTTCTCACGACCGGTCGCCCGGAGGAGGAGTGTATGTTGCAAATATGTTGCACGAATCAATGCGGGCCGAAGGGAGGAAGGAAAACAACATGGCGAAAATAACAACTTTAGGTAGCTAAAGGTCCAACGTCCAGTACATCGTTCTCTAGTTTAATAAAGAGGGGTAGATATTGTTGAGGTTGAATTGTTTTAAGGTTAAGTCAAGCTTCGAGGAATCGTTTATCTTCATGATGATGTTTCTTGATTTAGCTCATGAAAACTATTATTAAATCACAGGATGGACAGACATGGATCGACAGCTTAAGTCAGTGATCGTGTATTATTTTTTACTGTTACAAAAATCCTTGCGTTGTTTCTTGTGACTCTTTCTCTCACTTGACAGCATTTGTTTTCCTATTCAAAAAGTTATTCAATGTAGATTACGGTCGCATTTTTATACCTTGCTCATAACTTAATCATACAAATGTAACATTTTATGACAAACTTTCTCTTACACTTTAACAAACACTCAACGCAGTACGTTACATGGGCGCCGGAAATGATATCACCCATATCTCATCAGTCGACGTAACGCTGGGGACCTGAGTTTTCGGGCCACCCTGTCGATAGCATGGGTCCAGTCTATCGTTTTGTCGGCTTCTTTGAGACCCCCCCCTCCCCCTCCGTTTTGGCTTCCCCTTTGGATTGTGTCACTGCGGTGCGAAAGCTTCCTTCCCGTGGCGCCCCGGCTCCAAATGCGCCGTCTAATTGAGATAAACGAAAATGTTTCGGAGAAAATTCCCAAGCCTCCAGCACCACCCGAAACGGAGTGGATGAAAATGGGGAAACTAAGCACAGCCCGGTCGAAAGCATCAGACAATCTCACCGGGCTGCAGATATTTCGTTTGCCCGAATGTTTGGCCCTTTTTCGGGGGGACCGCGCGACCGGATGCATGAATTAATGCAAATGAGTGTTGAGCCGCCGTCGGTCGTAAAAAGTGGGCATTTTCGACGCGTTTTGTCATTTAAGCTCCAGCAAAGCAGTCGCTGGAGCGGTAACGGTGACAAATCGAATGATGAAGAAAGGAAAAGTCGCCACTTTTTCCCAGCCAAACGCAGACAGACACCTGACCGTGGGAGAAGGTCGACGAAATGCCGCTTTTGATTTAACGGAAAAAAGGCGGTGATTATTGTGGAAAATATTCATTTCTTTGCGTAATAGAATGTATTTACATTGTGAAATCCGTACATGTCTAACGCAGTGTGATTGAAAGTGCTTCAAAGTTTTAAAAATTCCTTACTATAACCATCTGTTTACGGATGTAGGAAATTGGAATCCTCATTGTCACGGGCGATATACGATGTAGTTCACCCTTTTCTACGAATGCAATGCATATTTTCCTTTCGCGAGCTTCCCATGATATGAGTTCATCTTCGAATAGCTTTTTCCTCCTAACTCTTCCAGTCGCCAGTGCGGATGGTTTCGGTTTTCGATTAAAAAATTCCAACGCGCTCTCCCGTGTTTTCTTTCGATCGAGTCGAAAAAGGGATCGATGATGGCTCGTGCTACACCCGTTTTTGTTCTTACCAGATTGTTCAATACATTTTCCGCCGAGAGTGCGAGACGGCACAGCAAAAAAAAAGGTCTCGGGAATGGTCCCGAGACTACGGAACTACTACGCCGTCCGGGATCAACTTTCAACGAGTGATTTTGGTTTTTTTGTACTCCCCTATGAAGCACCCAAATACGATGATGCATTCTCCGGTGGCGCAACTACCGTTCTCTAGTATTGGAACTTTTCTTTACCGAGGATCCCCTTTTTTTCGGACGTTGCCCTTTTCTGCTTTCACCTGCACTCGCGACGTCGAATGAGGCAAAGAGGAGGAAAAACAAATGTCCTTGGCGTGGTTTCGATGCTCGTACGGATGGTGATGGATTCGGTTTCCGATGGCTGAATCACTCCGTCGAGCGAACAGCGCCCAAACGTGGCGTCCAAAGGGTGGTTCGCGAATTTTGCGCCGCGTGCATCTACACTTTGGTGTAGAGGAAAACTTTTAAACCCGCCGAAAGATGCGCCAACCCATTTTACATTCCGTCTCGTGCAATCGTGCACGCGTGGCGTGTCGGAGTGTTCAGTGAGTGAATCATTGGCAGTCGCCAGTTTATCGACTTGCATTCATGCATCCAAACGGATGCATTTGAGTCCTCCACTCGACACGGGCCCGTCCGATCCCCGGAAGCCCTGCGCACGACAATGTGGATCGTTTGTTGTCTTTGTTCGGGCCCGCTCCCCAAAAGCAAACGGTAACAAATGGATCCTTCCTGTCCGGATTTCGGCACACGAGAGGACTTTTATGTGCACTCAGTAGGAATGCATGGGAATCGAAAAAGAAGAAATGAATGCCCTCACGTGGAAACTCTCGGTGGCACAATCTCTCTCCGCAAACGCCTTTTGTTTCAACGCCCGGCGATTGTTTGCATCGCAATTTGCTGAACCACAAACAACGATGCGTCCCCCGGGACGTTGCTACTGATCACCTAAGAAACCGAGAGCCCACCAGCTTTCTGCCCACATCGGGTCCTACAGATGGAAAAACGAGATGGCCGACAGGCTGAGTGTCGAGTGCAATGGGTGGAAACTGAAGAGTGAACTCTGGAACCGAACCGAGCCTCGGTCGTCTGATGGACTTTTACCAACCCTCATTTCCATCAATCGGAGAACGGACCTAGTCTCGATTCTATTTCCGGTCCCTGCATTTTCCCCCAAAACTAGGGAAGTGTGCTGAAAGTAATAAAAAAGTGCTGAATGCCACCTCGATGTCGTTTAACGTTCACCAACGCTTTCGTACGTGCCTTTCTGTTCGTTTAGGGCTTTCGTGCCTGGAAGCTGCACGTTAAGTTAACGTTTAACCCACATCCACTTAACGGGCTGCCGGAATATTGGTGAAGGAAAAAGGGATGCGGGAAATGCAAAAACCAAGAAGAATAAAACACTCCTCGGTCAGCTGTAGGAAAGCCCTCCAAAGGCATTTGAACTAATTTCGGTCCACAATAGTTTCCCATCGGTGCACAATAACGGTATCCTGTGGTCTTGCAGGGATCACACCCCACCCGTGATGTCTGTTTTTCGCACTTTGGTGAGCAGGAAAGTTATCTGCTGCCCGGGATTGTCCCATCTTTCCGTCTCCGTTCGCAAGGGGAAGCACATTTTTCCCTAAAAAATGGCGCTCGTCTGACGATGGCGAGTATTTATTTTCCGAAAAGCCACAGCCGTTTCCCTCCTCAGTGTGCAGCATGCAAACCGCACTGACGTTTGTGTGTGAGATGGAGGAATTTCCTAAAGCGAAGCTATGTACCGCCACTCGCCTTGTGGTGCAGCTTTTATGATACGGTGCATTTATAACTTGATACGCTTTCACCCTCAACTTAAATGCAAACACACACACGTGTCAGTCAGTTTCTCTAATACAATGTTTGTGTGGCTTTAAGTGCCTCGAATGGAGTGTCCGCTTCGTGGTGCAGGTGTATTCATACACCGTTCCGCGGATTGATTGAAAAGCGAGGCGGGAAACACTTCCTCCACCCGGATCGAACCTTTCTGGCTTTTATGTTTTTGTGGAGATGAAATTTAAAACTGCATTTTGTTCCACATTGCACATGCAAAATCAAATGCTACAGCGTGATTGCGGGCACGAGCATGAAGCGAGCTTGCGGAACACTTAATGCAAATGAGACGGATATTGAAGCTCGCACCCGTTCGCTTATCACTTCCGGTGAGTGCCATTTGTCACGTTATTTGTGTGTCGATCAACGGAAAAAGGTACCTTCCGGCTTTGATGGATTTTTTTCATTTCGTTTGATTTTCCTTTTGCTCTGTGTTATTTTACGCCACATTTTTGATTGGTGCTTGGTTTTTTTAATTTTTTTCCCAATTGTTTCGTACTTCTGGATGAAGTAATCACATCCATGTTCGTATATTTCCAGTAGTCTTAATAGCATTTATTTGTTGTATTTTTCAAATTCATACTTGTTTATTTTGTAGATGAATTTTGTTAGGTAACATAATAGTCAATTAAGTCACGTGTCTAAAATAAGAGATGAACAAGGCAAACCTAGATCACTTCTTGGAAGGTGCATCCAGAGAAGAAAAAATCTGTCGACGGTGGCGTTCAGTAACCCAATCGCCAAAAAGAACGCTAGAAAAACGTAAAACGAATCGAATGAAAAAAAAACAAAAGAAAAAATGTTCAGAGTTAAGAAAAGAGTAGAGCGTTCAAGGTGACAAAAACTTTTACAACTGATGAAGCCCTTTCGACACGGGCTATTTTTCGTTGTTATGGTACTTTGACGCCCTGCCTGGAGAAGTGAGAAAAGTTTTATTTTAAATTGGCTTTGGCTCGCCTTTGGACTACACTTCGCCGACTTCTGGTGGTTAAAAATAGTGTTGAGTTTCCTTCACCTGTGTTTCCTGGCCTCCCGCGAGTCTCATTGATGGGAGGCTGACGGTAGTTTCTGGCTTGCGGCGAGTGTTGTGCCCTGCGTTAGCACATTGGAAAAGTTTGAATTTGCTTTCCTTTCTTCTTACAGTTCGGTTTCCCTTTTCGGTTGGTAGCTACTTAACTACCTTACAAGCGAGGTTGTTTTGTTTTTTTCTTGCAAGAAAGAAAAGGGAAAATCACTCAAAGGACACGAACGGCCGGTGGCAGGAAAGGGGCGTCCACGTATGACGATAACAAAGAGTTTTAGGATACCGATTTTCACTTTTTCGTTATTTTCTTCTGCTCCTGTCACAATTTTCTCCCCACGGTCCCTCGTTGGAGGCCGGTTCGTGGTCGTCTAGCGTCCAGTTAGGACGTGCCAGCACGATCCAAACCACCAACCGTTTAGACGTTGGTTAATGAAGTTTGAAAGAGACCTTAAAAAGTGAGTGGTTTCTTTTCGCTTGGTAAAAACCAAATATGTAGTTCGTTATAGTTCGCTGCAAGGTGGGAAAAGCCGGGGTGAGTGGGTTGTTTTATGCTAGTCCAGAGTGGAGCTAGTGGTGAAAATGATAGTACACGAAGAGACCAATGGAGCAGTGGAGAAAAGAAATAAATTGTACAATGCCCTTCTATCCGCACGGTTTCGGTACTTTATGGCATTGTAATGATAAAACAGTAACGAAACAGTAGTTTGTCTCTTGTCATCACACGGTTTACACGTGCTTTTATCCTCCGTAATTTTTTCGTCTCTTCATGTCACTCGAATGGACGGTTGAATTGAATAAATAGTGCTTCGTTATGTCACTCTGTCTGGGGCAGCATGATGGAAACGATTTGTCCATCAAGTTTTTACATGTGTTCGCGAGCTGTCATCCTCTGCCTGTCTATTTTTGTTCCTACTTCCTGGGCACTTTTGTTAGCTATTGGAAAATAGGATGAGTTTACGGAATGAGTTGAGCTCTTCTTAATTCAGGAGGGCTAATTACGAGTTTTTGTGTTCCCTTTTATGTTCAAGCTTGTTTCTAATTTACTTATTAGAAAGGTGTGGTTTCGGAGCCATGTTAATTATAAACAAATGTACTTACGCATCCAAAAATTACGTAAATATCTCGAGGGTTCAGTGACCGCTTGACTACCGCGTGAAGCGAGAAATCACCTTAGAATACCGCCGTTTCGGAATTCCTTCGTGCTCAATCGCTTGAAAATAACTTCCCGGCGTACTTATAAAGCAATTATTCTGTACGCCCATCGCCGATTTTCCCACCACCCAGCCAGATGCCAACGAACGCGCACGATTGCCACCCTGATTAGGTCATTCGGCAGCGAAACAAGCGTTCACCACCCCACGCTCATGGACGCAGGTGCGACGGCATTCCGGCAGCCATGCTCCATGATTAGCTGTGAGATTCTGCGGGTCTTCAGCTCTCATCAGCCAAATAGTCGAGTGAAGGAATTCTCGTCCCGGCCAAGTGCGTCGACACGCTAAAGCCCCCCTTAGACTGGACTCCGGACAGAAGCGATGGACGCGAGGACAAATTCCACACTTGATTATGTCATCCATGGAGGGGACAGAGATTAGCTGGGCGGCAAATATTTGCCCAGACAAGGCGTAATTACCGGCCTGTTCGGTAGTATTGCAATGAAATCTTTCGAACCATGAATGGAGCAACATAATGATGGCATGATCGTGGCTGCTTGAACAAAGAACTTACATAATGCTAGTATGTCTTATGATTCCTGTAGGAATTATTTCTGTGAAACAGAGAAAATAATTGATTCCGAGAAAATTGACAGACAAATTTATGATCAAAATTCTCCGAAATTAAATTGTAAATTCTGACTGGTTCTGGGAAATTTATTGTTTAACATTTGCTCTTTCCTATGTTTAGACTTTTAAAGCCGACGTTCTAATCCGGAAATGTCAAATCAAAAAGTTCCTCCCGACTGCTGATGTGGCTTATTGCTTGGTAAATATTATCAGGTCGTCTGTAGGCATTAATTATTTCATTGCAAAATCCCCGAGTCTTCTTCCCTTCCCATAAATCCTACCGCATCAATCAATCTGTGGGACTTCTTATCGGTTCTTCCTTGCGACCTTTCGAGGGAAGGGAGTTCGACAACGCTAATGAATGGAAGCGTCTCAAAGCTGTCCGTCGCAACAAAGTTTGCGTGCCTACTCCTCCTAGGATAAGGAACCGACGGCAAGATGAACGGCAAATGTCGAACGGAGTTTAAAAGTATCATATTTAACAGTCACCCGTTGCACCCGTCCCAACCCCTGCTGATAAACCTCAGAGAGAGATTGTTCGACGCAGTGTTCAAAAATCGGGACGGATCAGTGTCGGTCGGAATTGTGTTAATTCTTCCTGCAGCGACGCGATCTTGCCCAAACATTGACTGATGATTTCATCAGAACATATCATTTGGTTCATTAGTGAAAAATTGAACCGCCGAATCCGGTCAGCCTCAAAGCGAGCGTCAGATTCTTTGTTTTTATGCCCTCCCCTCCCGCCGTACTATTTGCGTATCATCTCCAGCGTGTCGCGTTCGATCCAGTTGTTCCAATCAAACTTTTCTCACCCACACCGACACCGACTTTCCCGGTGCGGGGGGGTTTTTCGCTGACACCGACAGCAGCCGGCGTAGCCGTGCCCAAAAAAGTCCAGTGAATAAATTAAGTTCAACGAAGCCTGAACGTGAGAACTTCGATACTGATCGGATCGGATCGATTAAAATTGGCAAACCACTGGTGACATCGGGTTGTCAAAAGGGCACAGCGCCAGATGAAGGTTTGGCTTTGTTTTTTTTTTTTTGCTTGTGACGCAGACTTTCCTCCGCACTGATAGGAGAGCCACCGTTTGAAGTTCGATCCGCATGGGAAGCCTGTTCACGCCTGCAATATTTCTCGCCCGAATGTCGTGATACTGCTGACGTTGCACTAACGAAGCCGGGGGCACAAAATTCAATAATGGCTCGAACCCGAATGTTGCGTCGGTATGGAGAATATTCACTTTTAATGCTGGGTTGGCAGTTGGAACAGTTTTATGAAAAGTAAGTTGAGGTTTTATTGAATTATTTCCCACAAAAATGAAATATCCGTTCAATGTCTATCGCTAGATAGTTGCAAAAGTGAATAACATGTTAATCGAGGATAAAAGTGATAAAAGTTATAGGTTCAACAAAAAATATAGTTTCAACGATTCATGAATTTGTTGAATATCTTTTTGATGTATATATCTTTTATCATTTTTGTTGTAAAGATTGTTTACTACAAATAGTTTTTTTCTGGTTTTCACAACCTTTTTTGCCCCACTTTTAGCTTCTCAAAGAGAAATGTCTCGTTGTGGCACTGCAAAATAAAATGAAGATGAATGGGGTTTTCCTGGAAATCCACTGCACCAGGCAACTGCAGTAAGTGCATTACATTATCCCGCAATTCTCGGCAGCATCTACAATCCTTGTTAACGAGTCCAATTCGTCATGCCGTCTTTGCGTCGTAGCCCCGAGCCATCGCCTCGGGTCCCTTTGATTTATCCTGTTCCGTCGTGTCGTTCCGTATCTGTCGTTTAAATTGCAGTTGCCAGTGATTGTACAAGCATGCTCAATCATCGGTATCCACCGGTTCTCTCCCGCTGGGACGATACTGGGACGTAACAAAAAATAAACAAACCCAGTATTACCTCCTCCTTAGTGTAACGCAGTACATACCGTGTCCATGTCTGGAGATTTTCGGGTAGCTGTGGAGCAAATTACAAATAATTTTCATACTGATGCGAATTTGAGATTCCTTTCGCATTGGCACACATAAATTAGTAAATCACTCGGGCCGGTACCAGCGCGAGGCCCGGCAAGTGTGAGCCCAAGTGCTGGCAGACGAGTTCCTGGAGGGTGATGAATGTGTAGCCATTATGTTTATCTTTCGCTAAGGCTCGTTCTGAAACGACTCCAAACGAATCCACCAGAAAGGCAAATGGGGGAAAGGCGGTGTCTGGTGGATGTTGTACCGCTTTGTGGTGTGTCTTTCGCATTCTTTCTGCAACAAATGTCGTGTAATGTCTCAGAAGAGTTTGTACGTCCACGATGTGAATGGAATAAATTTCTCTCGCTGCCTTTCGGTAGGCTGGTCTGGTGGTGTTTTACTCTTTTATCCTTTGTTGCAGCAGTTGGAGACGCTTAAAGGATATTTTTTGGGAACAATATGTACGCGCTTAAAAAAAGCAAAGCAACTTCTAACTTATTTATTTTTCTCTGGAAATCGTTCGGATTGGTTTGACCTTTCAATACTTGAATTTGTTAGTTGATTTCAATAGAAAAAGATCATTTTTAATCGCAACGAATTGCTTTATTTCTCTGGTGCTTTTGCAAAATTTTTCCTGCAATTACTGATATTGCTTCTTTCAGTACTATCCGTCACGACTCTCATTTAAGATTGATGTTTTGCCCCCGTTTGGTATACAATCATCGTGCAGTGGAACTTTACTTACATTCGAAATTTGCAAAAATGTCAGAAGCCGAAGTGCATGCATTCATGGAACTATTCATTTGCAAAGTATCTATCATTTTTTAGCAACCTCACGTTTGTTTTACAGTTCTTTATTTTTATTTTGTTCAAGTTAACCGCCACGCTACACCAAAATGCCTTCTCTTGGAGCGCATACTTCCCATACGACAGTTTTATTTTTGCCCATTGACTTTTCAAATGGTTCAAATGAAAAAGCTCTTATATGGGAGGATGGAGCAATTGAATGTTGCTTGCTTCGTTTTCCACCCGGCGCAATATGCTCGTTTTTTAGAATATTTTTTTGGTAGTTCTGGTTTACAATTTTTCGCCAGAGCAAAAGTAAAAACACGCACATAGAAATGGATACCGGAGATATACAGCTCCATTCGGTATCCTTTTCAAACGATGGCATATACTTGACTCTTTTTTCGTCCCGCATTCACTCGGTTCGGTGGCCGCGATTTTCTTTGCTTTTGCACTGCACTCACGCGGTGGAGTTTTCATCCCGCTTTCTAGTTTTTCCGCCACCGTGATTCATTTGGTTCCATTTCTATGCTGTCTGGTGCTTTATTGATCCCGGGTGCGTCACGTACGTGGAAGTGGTGTGGTTCCTCTGTCACATGTTTTTTTTTTTCGTTTTGCATGTGGCTCCATATCTTATGTCATTCTATGGAACTTACGACCCCTGGAACAGATACAGTTAAAAATATTCCCCAACAGCATAAGCGTCCCGGAAAACGTTTGATATCCTCGCGGAACGAGGTAAACATTCATAAATGTTAGCTCACCATAGAAAAATGTATTTTCGTTCGAGAATTGGGATAGAGGTCTAAACGTGTCCGCAAGCATTTATAAATGAAATAAAAAGTTACCTTTTCATATGTCGTATTTGCGTGGTTTGCAAGTCGAAAGACCACCGTGAGGGAAGGGAGAAAGCAGAGAGAGAACTATTTAAAGTGTCAACGACGAAGGCAATGGATTGCGATGCAAATGGTTTATCCTGTTCCTGCCTTGATGGCGCTAACACTGCTTACAATGTTTCGCCGAAATATGTGGTCTGACCGATTCGTTATGTATATTCACTTCCTCATTCCGTGCATTTTTTTTGCGTGTTTATATGTGTCTAGGCGCCGCATGCGATCATCACCAACATGGCAAAGAGAAACTTTTATCCATGGGTTAGTCCTTCCAGGCAATGATAGTTTTTTTCTGGCTGAGTTTACTTTATGCTCGAAAGATCCACCGTAGAGGATACACTTTCCTTTTTGTTGCGACCATGGGCAGGATGAACTCACCCAAACCCCCCCCCCCTAGTCCCCATCGATCCCACCCACCACCCGGGAGCGTTTTCGGGCGGTTCGTACGGGTGGATTCTAATTAAATTTCGTGCGCCATGGGGGGAAAAAACGATTCTTGGCATTAATTAATTTTTAAGATCATAATAAATTTCCCGTACGCTCCGCCGGAACGGAGTCGCTGGTCGTGAAGGAACAAAAGTGTGCACGACGGCGAAAGGAAGGAGCGAGGTGGAGGAAAAACTCTGCGCGAGGCGGAGAAAGAGCGTGGATTGAAGTGAATCCGACCGATTCCACCAAACCCGCTGGGAATGTGCGTCTTTTGCACGGCCAGGGAGCCATGCAACGAGGGTGTGATGATGGGTGTTGCCGTGGTCGGAATTATGCTCTACCGGCACTTTTACTTTGCCGGGACTAAGGGACAGGACGCACGGAAGCATTTCGTTTCCTACGTCCCGCCGGCGACCAGCGTTCGTGCGTTCGTTCGTTCGTCACAACGCTTTCTCAGACTCTGTTTCAGTTCTTGTCCTGTGGAAAAGTCCTTTGCAAGCGCGCGATCGCAGTCACTTTAAGAGGATACGATACGTAGAAAAAGGCCAAGAATGACGAACGCATGCGGCGACAGCGTGGAAAGCGACTTACGAGAGCCGGGAATTACACCATTAGACTAAGCCGCGTGGATGGAGTAGATAATGGTATTATTAACGCGATGGCGCGCGAGTAATGGAGTCGCGTAATGTTTGCGTAACTAGTGTGAGGGAGGGAGGGAGGACGACAGGGAGGCACGAAAACATGAAACATATCCTCACGAAGCATAGCTGCACGTGCAGACAAATTTGTAAATACACCTGACATGGAGTACTTTAGCATCGCCATGGTTTATCTCCCGGGATCACTTTCACGCCCATGATCCTTGCTGGAGATCTCCTTCCTTCTTTGCTCTTCTTTCCGTCATTTGTGGCTTGCTTGTGCTTGCTTGGAAGTATTGCCGTTCTCGGCTTCTTGATGGCAAATCACAGGGGAGAGTTTTCCACCACTTTTACCTTTTTTTTTCTCTCCATTTCCTGTCGCTTATTCTTGCATATATACATTCTTTTTACGATTGTTGTCCTGTAATGATGGCGCCGTCTCGACGTCATCCGGCTTGCGAGACTTTTTCCCCGTGGTTTTCAAGCTCGCTCCACTTGCTTTGTAGCCATTTCCTATTGCCACAGTTGAAATAACCGTCAACGAACCGTTGTCGTCGTCGGATTTGTTTGTTTGTGTGTGCGGCAAGTGCATCGCCCAAAACAACACGGGAGCGCTCCTTGCCATCCCCCATAGCCGTCGCAGGTTTGGCTTGACGGTTTTTTGCACAGAAGAGCGCAAAACAATGGAGAGAATGAATAACAAAAATTGGTAGCTCAAGAGCAATAAAAAAAGCTATAATGTTGGGTTCTTAAAAAACATTTGCATCAAGTGGTGATGGTGGTCCTTTTTTGGTCGTCCATCCCCGCCGGAAGGAAGTGGCAGTTCGAATGAAAAGCTGAAGTGGGGCGAACCGTGGATTATGGCAACAAATTTCGCAGTGGAGAAGTCATTTTACTTGCATATCGCAGCTGCTGCTGCTGCTACTGCTGCTACTACTGCTGTTGACCAGCAAAATAAAGTTTGTCAACCAAACATGCTGCATTGAGCACATCTGCCAGCAGAGTCTGCATTGGAATACTGATGGATTAAAGGGGCAGCGTTTCGGTTTCATCTTGATGTAAGTTATACGTCCTGGAGCGAAGAGCTGTGTTTCAATTATATTTTATCGTTATTATTTTAAGTTATTTGCCTTTCTCTGCATCGCAATGTTTATTTTGAAGTCTGTTTTACAGTTTATAAAAACTGTTTTGTTATCTTATTTGTTTTGTCGATGAACTACTTTGATGTTTTTCGTCTTCAATAAAGATAATAAACAGGACAAACATAATAAAACCTTTTCGCTTATCAATTTAAGAGAAACGTAACAGATGTAACGCATGTTGCAAATAAAACCAAAAGCATTGTGATCGGTAAACAAGAAGGTAAAAGTTAGCATACAAATAGCTTGATAATACTGGAAAATATGTCCAGGGTTCTTCCGAACTCTTAAACTATGCAAATAAACGCTTCACCCAGCATAAATGTAGCGCAACAACGGTCGGAACATATTTTACACCTCCTGTTGGGGCTCCCACACACAAATACACAAGCGAACCATTTCATCGTGCCCGTTTGATCCCGGGCGGAAATGGTGTGCAAATTGAATAAAATATTACAAGAAGGTCCACCGTCCGGCCGGGCAGGAACTATCCGTAATGGAATTCCTTTTGCAACATGAAAAAAAAGGTACTCCGGCATCCCGGTGGCGCCACTTGTCCCGATGATGAATGGGGCCGAAACCATTTCCGTCGAGGGCTGCTGGAAACTAATGTCCCTACACGGGGTGTTAATGTTCGCCCGGGTGGTGGTAATAATTTCGAAGCGAACGAACCGGGGCCGCACACTATGGGGACGGTTTAGTGGGAGGACCGCTCGGTTGATGGATGCAAATGACAGTAGCAGACGACGAACTGTTTAGTCACCCGATCGCCCGCCAGGGTGTAACAGTTTTGCCATCGTTTCGAAGCCACAATCTTTCGCCGTCCCGTTGCGACTGCTCGCCAGTTTGTGGTAATTTCTTGCCATCTAAGGTGACTTTTGGGATGCTTTTTTTTCCACGAGCAACGCGCTTGAGCGATTCAGTGTCCCACTGCGACCATCATCATGATCGTTACTAGCGGAGGCATTCGTATTATTTAGGCTAGTCTTTTTCGGAACTTCTTTATTACTAGCAAAGGCTCGAGCAGGAAATAGTCATTTCCCGTCGTCGAGGTGCCCAACCACTATTGTCTCGTGTACGCATTTCAAAGCCCGCTTGATGGAGCCTTTTTTCATCTCTTCCTCTCGAGTGGGAGGACGTAGAGCACAAAATTAATATACCGGCGCCGTCAAACGGTTCCAATGTCCTTTCTTTGCACATCGTTACTTGCACGAGGGCGAACGGTGGTGTAGTCTTCGGTAGGTCTTTTAACCATTTTTTTCTGTTATTATTCCAGTCAAACTCTCATCATTCACGTCCTTTGCCCCCACTTGATGTGTTCGAGGTTGGCGGGTTGAAATCACAAAATGCTACTTAACATAAGAATAATGATAATGATGAGCCAGATGGGAGGCAGCTGGCTAAGAGCAGCAGAGCTTTTGTGCCGGAGAACTCATTTCTTACGGCTTCCGTTTGTTGCAGTTTAAGCACTTTTCTCCTTCGGAAGTTTCGCTTTTGCGACATCTAGAAGGTCGTTATCTACGAAAAAGGCGCAGCTAAAAAAAATTTAAGAAAAACCGAATGATGAGGGGAAAATATGGCAAAAGTCCTACCGAAGGCGCATACATTAATTTGTCTTTCTCAATATTGGCGAACGGGAAGGTCCTAGGTTATGCATTAATATCTTCGCAACAACGTTGTCGGTGTACCAAAAGAGAAAGAACTTTAAAGGAAAGTTTTCTCCTCCTCACATGGGTTCGGTCGGGGGAGGAAAAAAAAAGGATTGCACACTCAATCCTTTCGGTGCATCGCCCTTCTGTCGAGAGAGTTTAAGTTCCCATATGCTTAAAAGGGACTAAACGAAGAATGAAAAACTTTTCTCATTCACACCAGCACACCCTGAGAGGCTTCCAATATTCTCCACGTTCCTAATCCCGTCACTGAGAAATTGATTCATTTTACGCTACACAGGATCGAGTTCGTAGAGGAAGAACTGTTTAAAACTGATTGACGTAGAGGCGGTTCGGGTGTTCGATGCCACTTTGCATTTTGCTTCCACCCACTTCCATTTCCAAGTCCATTTTCTCCGCCACCCTCCGCATGGAAGCAGATGAAAATGGAAGGAAAAAAGCCTTTTTTTGCAGCCGGCCATCCTTTAGCATCCTTTCCAGATGTCCCAGCAGACGAGGGCAACCGACGTGGTTGCTATTTGTGCGCCGTTCCTAAATCTGGCACTCGTCCCCGGGTCCCGGGGGAAGGGAACGGCGGACGGGAGACTATTTTTATCCCCCGTGTGCCTCGGTCCCGTTCCATTAAACTGTCTCAAGATTTCTCATTGCATTTCCCTGGCGGAATGTCGCAACCCGGGGTAGCATTTTCTCTTCCGAGACTCCAAGCTCCTGATCTTCTGGCGTACATACGAATATGTATCCTTTCTAGATTCCACTTTGATACTGCTTTGCCTGCACATAGAAAGCATATGGATCCTTCCGGAGGAAGAAATGCTACAGTTTTCCCTTTTTTTCTTTTATTCATTATGGAGAAAATTTCCTTTTTTCCCGTTTTCCGTTTTCTATGTATTTCTTCGTCGAAATCACATCTTCGGTAGGAAGTTCTCGGTCCTCGGTGTCGGGTGGTAGGACTCCAGCACGTGATCTTCCCGTGTCCCTTTTGAGGACCATTAGGGAGACAAGGACGGCGGGAAAACCCCCTCTTGACCGTACCCGGTAGAAAGGCAAACGAATTGCCGACCATTGTCGTCGTGCGTCGTTTGGGGAAAGATAAAGCAGCGAGCGTGTCGACACCGGACCAAGAACTGCCGGAACTTGTCCGGACGGCCCGGCTAGCCATTGCAACCCGAGCGGAAACTGGGCGGCGAATGAATGTACTGTAAAATTTTAATGATGTTTGTGTTGATAAATATTTTCTATAAATCCTGAACCCCTGAAGGCGCTTGCCTTCGGGGTTCTGCCGGGACACTCGGGTCGGTCCGAAGCCGACCATGAAGCCCAACAGCTGGTGCCTCTTGCGGTCGGTCGTGCGTCCTTTCAGTCTGAACATTATGTATCGTGTATGTTTGTGTGTGTGTGTGTGTGGGGGGGCTATGTGTGCGGTTTAGAGAATGAGAAAGAATTGCCGCCATTTATTCCCCAGCGCTAAGGACAGGCGGAGGTTTGTCTTGTCACACGATCTCGAGTCGGGTGAAAAAATCCCGTCTGACGGAAAAACACAAAGGCTGTTCCTCGCACGGTACACTTTTCTTGCGGTCGCTTTTTCTTTGCGTGTTTTTTTAGCATGCAGGTAAAGCATGTATTTGATTTTCAATCTCGTTCGTTTGTCTACTCTTTTCTTTTACTTACAAGAGTAGAGAAAGAACCAAGCGAAATGCCCCACATATCTCTGGAATGTTGCAGAACAAAAGATAATTTATCTTTTGAAAACATTTCGTATACGGAACAGGGTCTCCCAAGAAGATTGATTGTAAGGAAATCATGCCTAATTATGCACTAAGAAACAGTTTGTAAAAAATGCAGCTTTTAATTCTATACTTGGAGCATTCTAAAAGTGTTGGAAAGTCTTGTATTTCACTTACGATCATCACTAAGAATAAAATAAAAGTTTTTAAATACATAGTCTAATAAACTATTTGATTTAATATTTTCCTCTTCAGGCCTCACAACTCGCATGAATAAAAATCAACCCAGATTAAATCTGCTAATTACTTATAGAACATAAGTTGGCCTTAGCTGGAAACCGGTCCCAATGCAAGAAAAACTGGTCCATCCATTTTTTCTCCAGTGTCTACTTGTTGTACATTTCGATCTGCCACTCACCCGGCAATTAGTACATATTCTTCAGACACTGGAAACAAATCTACGACATGGCTGCTTATCGCTTCGGGACTCTACTCCATCCGACGCGGTTCGATTCCGGGCGAGAATCCGTTAGAAACCCGTTACGCCAGCTCTTCCGCGCGGTTGGTTGATGAGCCAGCAACACGCACCGAATGCGTGCCGCTTGTCCGGTGGCTGCGTATTCGGTACATCAGTCACCGTTTGGGAATGTTTTCGCTTGATTACGTGCCTTCTCCTTTTCCTTTGCTTGCCGCTCCGGGGAGCTAAAAATTCTCCCGGTAAACACACACCCGAGGTTGGGTCGAGTGTTCTGGCTACCTAGTTTCGTTATCCAATGTTTTTCCCCCTTTTTTTGCAGCGATGGGCGATGTAAATTCGATACCGCAACGTGTGTAGCGCAGGAGAGGAAAAAACAAACACGGACGATGTGAAATGTGTTCTGCGCTTGCCGCATCGCCGAGCGCTTGGCTAATAAATATCATTACCGAGCAAATGAATGAATTACACTCCGTTAGCCTGTCAGCTGGGAGCTCTGCATGCCCGGTGCATCCCACCGGCGGTGGAGTTTGGCGCGAAGCTGCCTGTTGGCTGGGAAGTAGTGCCTTATCAGCTACCAACAGCGCACCCGAAGCAACCAACGTGTATCCCGTTACCGACGTGCCGTCACGCGAGAGTCCCGCAAGGGAACGCGTTTCCGTCTGGTGCAACCAGATGCGCACCTTGCGGTCTGATGCGATGGACACGGGAAATAGTTTTCCGGAAAGCGTCGTTAAACGTATGATTTACCGATGGTGTACTGGAACCCGCACACGAATCGGAACTGATGTTGCGATGGTGCAACATGCTGGTGTTATGTGGTGGCTATTACTCAATACCAAACCGACATAACAACAGATGGTTTTATTTATTTGATAATAACCATATTGACGAGATTTAGATTTTTTGATCGAAGAACTGTATTTCTATCGTAATTTTTTTTTTTATCGATTTTTTAGAAATGTGTAGTAGAGATCTTTTGAGAAATTAGGAACTACTAAAATTGTATGCTTTTGCAAGTTCGAAATATTTGAAACAAAATTTAAAAATGTGTTAAACAATACTAAGAGATCAACTTAGTTTATAAGCAGTTTGATCTAAAATATTATGATAAACTAAATGGCACATTTGTCAATGAGTTAATGCTTTTATCTAAAAGAAAGAGTAAAAACAGCAGAAAAAAATAATAAATAAATCTGTGGGGATTTGAATCTCATGAACCTTTCGAATCCTGAATGAATCTTCATGAATCTTTCATGGATCTTTAACGAACCTCCATGATTCTTTCATTGGCGTGGATCATGCGACCAAAAACAAACAAAAATGGGATTCCTCTACCCAGTTTTTGATCATCACTGCTCATCAGTTGATAATGTTTTGGGATTCATGAATCTCTAAAACACAAAAAAATCTTTCAGATTAATGAATCTGAATCTGAATCACACAAATATAGATAAAAGGCTTCCTTTAAAAAAAACTACACCTTGTTTCGGGAAGTAAAATGATAAATCGAATATTTAGAATGAGCAACACTATTCAAAACGTAGAGAAAATCATTTTTCAAAGTCCATTCTGTCGTGTCCGATTTCTTTCAATCTTTTTCTTTAACGATTATTTTTATAACGGTTGATCAGTGTCTGCGATAAACCACGAGGTAAGCCACCCGTCGGGATCGAGAAGATCGAGCCCAATTTGAGCGTAACGTGTAAACCGCATATCGTTAGAACCATTTACGGACGCGTTCCGTCCGGCCGACTGATTGATCGTAATGTGCTCCCTTCGCTCGTTGGGATCATCAACGCACGCACTGGTTTGTTTCTTTTCGAGAAGCGTTCGAGACGTCGAAACGTCCCCATCCATCTGAACCTCCCCAGCAGAGACCCACTTTTCCCCCAGCAATCGCGTGGATGTGGTTGTAATCCGTTGGGGGGACCCTTCGGGATGGGCGATCATCCCCAAAGCCGAAGAGATGCGCCAATGCGGACCTTATGTTATGACATCGAACGCGCGGGGAACCGGTTTCAAAACATACAAACACGCCGTACATCCGGTGGCTTCCAACCGGTCCCGGTTCAAGGTTGATGGTGCGGAAAAGGCGGTTGGCCGGGAAAGCTTTCTTCCGTGCGGTGCGGGAGGGCGAAAGCGTAACGTGTCGCCCCAGATGGAAACAGGTTTCGCTCATCACTTTCCGTCCCAGCCAACGTTTCCTCCACCGGGAGGCTGAGCGTTACGTAGTTACTGCGTTGGGCCACAACAACGGTTTGCTGGAAAAACGACCAGAAGAAAAGCTGGGGGGCTCTACGCGTCAAAGCCCCACGCTGGGAGAGTGATAGAGATTAGCGTCTGTCGGGGAGCTCAACTCGCTCCGGTCGACCCAAATGGTCGAACACATCCAAAGCCCAGCCCACGACGACCACCAGCTTTCCGATGCACTTTGGCGCGAAAAGCCCCAACCCAACACATGACGTTTCCACGCTACGGTGAGTTCCATCGGTGGCTATAAATTTTCCTCCAGATTGCATCGTCGTGACCAGTTCGCCGACCGTCACCGTTCCCAGTATGTGGGTCAGTGGAGAGACGTCTGCCTAAGCTAGACCTGCACGGCGGGATCAGGTTCGCTGCGGGACTCGCTGTCTCCGGTGTTGGTGGCGGTGGTGGTAGGCCTAGAACAAGTTTATCCAGAATCCTCCGCAGCTGAAAAATGCATCTATGACAAGCGCCTGACACAAGAGGCAAGTGGTTCACCCCAGCAACTCTCCGCAATGTGCAACTGTATCGAATTGCATTTACCATTTGGCCTAGTCAGCCTCAGTGTACCGTTGGAAATCGCACTCGTACGCGTTTGTCGGTTCGGAATGGGAGTTTTTAGAAGGCAACATCGACCGGACAAGTGGTATTTGTGTCCCCCCTGCGCGTTTGCATATATTTCAGGGTGTAATCCCCTGGTGGGATTTTTGTGGCTTTTCCCCTGTTCCGGCCTGGCGGGGTTGACGAGGAAAGTGGAACAAATTTACAGGACCGGTTTTGCAATTGCATTTTGATGCAAGTTGCAGCATTTTGAGGTTGTTGCAATTCTGTTTGATTTTCCATTGGCTCCGCTTCGTTCAAGTTCAGCTAATTGGAGATGAGTTCCTAAACTGTTTCGTTGCTTCTTCGCTCCAGTTGGTTTTTCTAGAGTTGTTTGATTGAAATTATATTTTTTATTACAGAGCTTCTGAATTTCTTCTGTTCCAAGATAGGTTTTTATTTATATTGAACTACTTTAATTCGTTTCGTTTTCAAGAACAACTTGTTTGCTTTGTACTTTGTGAATGACTGTTTTAAGTTTATCTTTGAATTGATTTTAGAAAGTTTTCGTATTTTTTTATTATATTTTGATTGAAAACCATCTTAATTTAAGAAACAAAACTTGTTGAGGAAAAACAATTTAATTTTCGTCTCATGATATCTCAATCTCTGTCATTAAACATTTTATTGAGTTTGTTGCAGTTCACATAAAATCCTATTTTTTCCTTTTCAATACCAACCTATGTGATTGAAAAGGTATTGATCATTATCATTTTTATAATAGTGTAACTATTTTTTTTTAATTTTCTGTTCATTGAAAATGAGCAATGTTATTATTTGCCCATAACATTTCAATTGCTGTTTTCTATTTTGCTGTTGAGGTTGTTCGGGTATGTATAAAATCCTATTTTTTTCCTTTTCAAGAACCTGTTAACTTTGTTCTTTGTAATTGAATATTGGATTCGTTGTTTTACTTATTGAGAAAGGGAACTTTTGACGGAAAAATATCGTCGAAAAAATGTTTATGCTAATCGAAGACAAAATTAAATCCTAAAAATGTAATAAAAAAAATACCATTGGCATTATCCTAGCTCGATATTGCATAAAACTCATTGAAAACATGACGCAATGGGGTTCAAGCATAACGGTTCGTTGGTAATTGGTGACCTGTTTCTGAACTATCCCTCCCGCAATCCTCCTGGCGAACCGATCGCAGGCGCATCGATCCCCACGGGAAGGGGAGGCAATAAATACCATCAAATGGCTCGCACCGGTGCCCAGGGCAAGACATTTGCGGCATGTGCCGGCTCTGGGTCAGAGCCACGCTGGGCCAAAGTTAATAAGGTCCGCCGTCGCCACCGCCGCAATCAGTACTGCCCTTGTTCGGCACCAGTATCTGGCACCGGGTCGGAGAAAACAGCGGTTCCGTTGTAAACTGGGTCTGGTTTTCCTCCGACCCGGGCGTACATGCTCCGTTAAGAGAAGATAATAAAGAAAGAAGGTACACGGCCAGCTGCCCGCCCCGAAAGTGCCCCGGAAAACGAAACAACCAGCCAATTGTTGTGCCGAAATATCAAGTGCACACAACCTCGTGCTTTTGGCGGTTCATTTGAACCGTAAAAAAAATGTATATGGATGGAGGCAAAACCATATCGTGGCATCGTCCGCTGGTCGAATCTCGGGTCCCGTGGAAAGCCGGAGGGAAAAACATCTCGCGGCAAACGAAAAAAAAAATGGAAGCAAAATAAAACGCAACCGGTATCGAACGCGGCGATCATCGAGCGAACCTGTCGCCGACCGAAGACCTCCCCTTCCCCCCCTCCCCGTTCCGTTGTAGGGGGAAAAATGTAATGTAGGTTAACAGGTACAAATCGCTCGAGGGCAGCGAAAAAGAATGTTGTGGTTGTGGCTTTTCACTCTCTTTCTCTCTGCCTCATTTTATGCTGGCATTTTTTCCTCCTTCTTATGCTTGCGAGTGGACCTCCCCATGGTAAGCAGAGCATAATAAAGGGTAGTTGTTTGCGTTTTTTGCCCTCCCCACAGTATTGGTCGCTACCATTTTCCATCTTTTTTTTTCTTCTCTCTGACGTGTGCGAATTGTTAATTTAAACCTTCACCTTCACCCAGACCCAGGCGGCACCAATCGTAGCTTTTCGCTCCCTTCATTTCATCCCCCAGCTTCGGCTGAAGGGGAGGAAGTTGTGGGTAAAGTTTGGTGCGCCATGATAAATGGAAAGTAAATACTAACACACAGACGGATGAAGATGCGTGAAGATGATCTACTGATTCGTATTCTGGGGATCTTTTATATTCGTTCCCAACGCCAGACGTATTCACGAAGGAATCACCAAACACTCCAATGAGATCCCGCGGGGTCGAACCGAATGGGGTCAACTGGGAACCTTAACGAGTGAAAAGGGGTTTAATTAAACAACAGCTACATCATATGCCCCTGCTTTAGGAACGTTCGTCTTTAAGGTTTATGTAACTTTGGAGAAGCTTGTGCTTGAAACGGTACGACCGAGAAAAAGGTAAACAACCACAAAGAAGCTCCATTAGAGCGTCCTCTTGCAGCTTTTTCTGTTTACTTGCGACAAAAAAAAAATTACCGTTTCGTATGCCCTCTTCCGGAGGGATACAATTTCCCGAGAAATTTTCTCGCCTTCATAAAGCTGCCTAAGTGTAAATTGATACACGCTCACGTGGAAAACGGGTCGATTAGTTAATACGTGTGTCCGCTTAGCATCGGCTCACATATCTTCACGGACCGCGATTCCCCCCGTCCTTCCCCGAGCGTACGGGCGTGACCTTTTGGGGGGCACAAACTGTCCTATGGCGTGCGAGAAACCGAGAAAAAAGACACTCATGAAAACACATTTCCTTCCCTGGAAGGAAATGATGCCCCGAGGGCGACCATACGGGGGAAAAAAATAATTTATCATTAAATATGTATGCAGTCCTACTCATTCATTCATCATTTTTTCTGGTGCCTCCTGTGCCTACGCTGGCATCTCTTTCGTCCTCCGTGGCGGTAAGAGTCCTTGCGTCGTCGTGCTGTCGTGTTCGCCGGGCGTCTAGTGCTACCGGCCAATTATCCTGTCGTATCCATTTCAGCTTGAGGCCGAGGTCGTCGAATGGAATTCCTCACGTATTCGTTCGTATATTTATGTTCCAGCACCGGCGGGATCCTCCGTGGACGAGGAGATCACACTAGAGGACGCAATTTGATATATTTTTTTCTCTGTCTTTCATCTCTCGTGTGTGTCTCCAGTCTCGTCAGTCAAATTGTATTTATCTTTTTTTTCCCTGTGTTTTGCCTCTTGTAGGATCATTGTCCACCACTCGAACCCCCTGCTCAAAGTACTCCCGCTTAGGCCAGAAGCTGGACATGGCCGGCCGGTTGTCCCGACGTGAAGTTTTTCCTATTTCCTACCGATAAAAAAGAGCAATTTCCGCGTTGGTAGCACATACACTTCCCGCTGGCGACGTCGTTCCGCCCACTACTTGCCATCATCGCATGATGGCGGATGATCTACGGAAGCCACCGAAAAGTGTGCGAGTAGCTGGATGAAAAAAAAACGCTTCCCTCCGTCGTTAATAATTCATTCGCATTTTATTGTCTACATTGGACGCTGTCTGTTTCATCTTTTTTTTTTTTTTGGTTTGGTTTCTTTCACTTTCCTTTTGGAAGCCATTCAGCTAGATTATGTTCCGTGCGTGCCTCAGAAACTAAACGCTGTGTTTTCCCGTTCCCGTTCTGCCACCGGAGTTTTCCACCGCACCTATTTTCCCCATTCACCCACACCAAGCGACAAATCCGGTGTAGAATTAGCAAGCTCACGGGCTTTCCGCCCATAACTTTCTCTCTCTCTCTCTTTCTCTCTCTCTTCCGGCCAGGAAAATGGGAAGGCGCCGAGTTCTTACGCTCGGACTCGCCGATGCCGCGTGAGGTGGAAAATCCGCTTTGACTCGCTGTTGGCATTGTTTGAGTGTATTAGGCTGAACTTGTTAACGTTAGCCGGGAAAAGGGGGAGGCCGGTGTTTAATCCGATTGGTGTCGATTCGTGGTTCGATCGGTTCGAGGTGTCGAGGAGGTGGAGTGGGACTGGGGTGGGCGCTAGCGATCGGATCGGTTAACGGAAGCTGAAGGATTTGCGTGCTAATCCATCCGGCGTCGGTATGTTTATGCATATTTTAAGGTGTTGAAGAATATTTACTTGGCCAAGGGAAGGTGGTTTAATGTTTCTTTAAGATGAAAGTGTGTTGATGCAGCGTTAAGGTGTTGATGGAAAATGGATAAACATTGTACACGATTTCTGGCCCAAAATTGATTGTAACTTAAGCATTCGATGTTTTTCGTCAGTAGGTTTTACATCGATACTTTTAAATTTGTTTAGAGAAAGTGAAGATCCCTAATTTTCCTTTCAGTTTTTCATTCAATCCTAGTGAGATATGGATCATATCCATCTCAAATCATTTCAAGATTGTCATCTGAACTATTTTCCCCAAATTTTTCCGGTAGCAATCCTCATTAAATTACCGCATTTCATTGGCCTCGAATCCATAGTTTCCCCGGTCCGGGCTCGGTGGCCCATCGGGTCCCCTCTGTTTTTGGCACACTTTGGCCGACGTCACCGAAGCTCATCAACACTTTCTCATCTCCCCTCCCCGCCCTAAAAGCGAGTGACGGATCGGCTGGACACAACGCTGCTCCGGAAAACCCGCGCGCCAAGTAGCATCGGAATCGGAGCATGATTTTGGTGTTTTTAAATGATTTTTATTTCTTTCCTCTTCTCGTAACCGACTGCAACACTCATTGGGGAGCGAAATTTGGGTTATAGGAGAAAATTATAATTACAGATCGTTTCTCCACTGTTGTGCGCGGCTCGCAAGGCATCCTCCCCCCGACGTCTAGTGTCTGGCTTTGTCTGTGTTTGAGGTGTAATTATCTCTAATTGAGTAATGCGGCTAGGAACATCATGTCGCCCATCATCGCCTCGGCAGCGCGTCCTCTCCAAGGCGTACGAACGGTATGGGAAAATGGCGTCGAGAAGAAAGCCAAATCCGGGGGGTTGCGAAGTGGAAAAAAAACGCTTCAGAAAGTTAACGACCGCACTACCGGGCCGGGCCTACGGTGTGGGTGAGGAAAGTGGAAAATATGCCCACATTGGTCCCATTTTCTCGCCGATAGTCTCCTATCGCAATCGCAATCTCGCACGCGGTATCGTAATCAGCCGAGTTCAGGTGAGGTTGGAGCATTCCTCTAGGCGTTGATTTTTCCCGCCTCTCTACCTTCCTCGGCGCTTCCCTCCACCGCAAACGGACACTTGGTCAAGTTCAATCACCAAGTTCGTGCCGGAATGGTCGTTGATTACCGAGCGTGTGCCACTTACCGAACCTCTCCGCCTTTCAGCTCGCTGGCAAGCAAGAAGCAAACTGACGCCGAATTTCATAAGCGCGAAAGCATCTCATCACGCGCGCAATGTCATTGCCAGTAACGAGTGAGCGTCCATTTTGGTGGTTGCGTGACGTTGCGTTAGTGGCTCCACCCCATTGGTGCGTTAATTGGTTGGGCCGATACTGCGGTGGTGGTGGCTGGCGCCACGATGAAGGAAATCAATCGTTTCTCACATCTGCAAGAGGAAGGTAAAAATTACGATGATTGGATTAATAATTATGATACAAATTTATCGATACTCGATCAAAGAAACGATGTTCCCGGGAGGTGATTTTACGACGGTAATTTTATTAAAATTAATGGTTGCGTGTGTTCTTAGTAGGTGGATTGGGCTTCTTCGTTACGACATAGACATTGGTTTGCAAATAACCACTTTACATTCATTCTAATTAATGCAATACTCGTTAAAAGCGCTTTTTATTACATCGTTTCAATATTTTGGTCAATAATTTCGGAGGCTTACTTTTGATTGTAAATCTATTTCTCTTCAAATTTTAGTACGATTTTATGCGTACGATAATTTGTTAATTTATTTTCCCACAGCTACGAAAAAATAAACACCTCCTGTATCGAGGCAAAGTGATCGGCAAAGTTTGGGAGATGGAAGAACTACCCCAGGACTGGATGACCGGTGTCGTTGTACCGGTCTTCAAAAAAGGGGATAGGCTGGACTGCGAGAACTACCGTGGCATTACCATACCAAATGCCGCCTATAAGATCTTCTCTCAACTTTTGCTCCAACAGTTGCTGCCCCTGGCCGAAAACTTTGTTGGGGAGTATCAAGCCGGCTTCATGGATGGACGCTCGACAACTGACCAGCTGTTTACGCTCCGGCAGATTTTACAAAAATGCCGTGAGTACAACTGCAGAACGCATCACGTCTTCATTGACTTCAAGGCGGCCTATGACAGCATTGACCGGCAACAGCTGTGGATGCTGATGAAGGAGTTTCAGTTTCCGAACAAGCTGATCAGGCTGTGTAGGGCGACTATGGGCAATGTGATGTGTTCTGTAAGGGTCGGTGGTGTCGCGTCCGCTCAGTTTGCTTCCCAGAGAGGGCTGAGGCAAGGGGATAGCCTTTCATGTATCCTGTTCAACGTGGCCTTAGAAGGTGTGATAAGGCGAGTAGGCATCGACACGCGAGGTACCATCTTCTGGCGCTCAATTCAACTCCTGGGCTACGCGGACGACATTGACATTGTTGCGATCAACAAGAGGACGGTTGCGGAAACGTATGCTGGACTTAAGTCAGAAGCTCAGCGAGTTGGACTCCAGATCAACACGTCAAAGACAAAATACATGCAAGGATTAGGGTCTAGGGATAACACCCCAGATACCTTTCCCGACATCACCTTGGATAACGACACTCTGGAGGAGGTGGGTTCCTTCGTATACCTTGGATCCCAAGTCACATGTGACTCGGACACATCCTTGGAAATTCGGAGGCGCATCCTCGCTGGAAATCGCACCTTCTGTAGTCTACGTAAGTGGCCCCGTTGTGCTCTACGGACATGAGACATGGACCTTACTGGAAGGCGATCTGCGCGCACTTGGCGTTTTTGAACGCAAGGTGCTACGTTCGATCTTCGGAGGGGTGCGGGACGCGGACGGCGCTTGGAGAAGGCGGTGGAATGATGAGCTGTACGAGCTGCTAGGTGATCCCCCAATTGGTGTCCTGGTGAAAATCGGGAGACTAAGATGGCTGGGACATATAGCGAGGAGGCCTGCTAGCTATCCAGCCAGGGAGGTCATCGAAAAGGACCCAATAGGCACGCGGAGGAGAGGGGCGCAGCGAGTACGATGGCTTGACCAGGTCGAGGCAGACTTGCGGAGGATCGGTGTTTCGAGTTGGAGATCTGCAGCACAGGACCGGGCGTTATGGCGCAACATTTTGTTCACGGCACGAGTCGACCGACGGCTCTAGTCCGTTATATATGTATCGAGGCAATGGTACGACTAACATTGTTGTAATATCTTATAAAATGCCCAAGGTTGAAAGTCCACAGGCCTTTTAATTTAATTTCCTTTTCCATATTTCATTCCACAACCCTAAAGAAGCATGTTATGGACAAACTATTTCGCATAATTTTTTTAAAAATTTATTACTGATTGTTGGATAAATTTTTACTGAAACAAAATTGTAAAATCAGGCGAGAATCAGAATATTTTTGTAAAACAGATTTATTTACCGAAATCATTTCGTCCATAGTTAGTTAAAATTACGTGCTCGAATTCTGAGGTGAGGAAATAGTTTGAAAAAGACTGTCTGTGGTACGAAGAGTTGATTTGCGATCAACGATACGTATAATTAAACGGTAGATAAAAGTTTTCTTCGCCATATTATTATGGTTCATTACTTGGACAAATATTCTTCCAATTCACAAGCCATTGCACCGCTCCATTAACCCAACATTGTTTCAATTATCAACAGACGGTAGGGCAGCACAGAATGTTGTACTTATCTGTTGCAAAACTACATATACTCTGATATCTTGTGCCCTTTTGTGTGCCCCTCTGAATCTGCTTTCGTTCATGTGTTCGTGTGTATGTGCTCTAGGTTGAAAGTTTCCACTTTGCATACGTGATTTAAATAAACTTTAATTTGTGCACATTAAACATCGCCATGGTACGCCGTGGCGGAGAGGGGGTTTTGGGTGGCCCCCGGGGCGACACAACATTCCACAATAAACACAACCCGAACTCCGAACCGGCGAAGGGAAACTTTTGTAATGAATAAATATCACGAACGGGATGGAGAATAATTTCCACGTTCCAAAGTACGGTACCGAGGCACCGGAAGGAGGACGAAAGAGAGGCAGGGAGCAGATAGCATTGCACTTTGATTTGAAAACCTTTTTTTTCGTTTTGCTTCCTTAGTTTTGTAACCCTCGGGACTTTCAGTCGCACCCGAGCTGGAAGGATATCGGAAGGTGCGATTGTCGAAGCAAGTTCAGGAGCCGGTCTTGTTGCTTGGTGCACGTGAAAATTGACAATCTTGGCGTAGAACGGCCCCGATGAGTGCTTGGAAAACTGGGGAAGTGGTAAAGGTCCTCCGGACGCGAGGACTCAAAACTCACAACTAGAGCAAATATTTACAAATCGAAATTGATAGTGGTAACAGTGTGGTTTACCCGAGACGTTATGTGTGGGTTTAGCTGGGTGGTTCGTCAGCGGTGGTGGTGGAGTTGGGGAAGGTGGGGCTGGGTAGGTTCTTTGCTGGTATCACAATTTCAACCACCGCACTATGGGTAGCTCGGTTTACCACGAAAAGGAAACCATTGTTATGAGCGTCTGAAGGCGCCTCCGGCACGCAGTTTTTCCGACAGCAGGGCTGGGAAAAAGCTTCCCCAAGTCCGACGCTTTTACTGGCCGGTTTTCGCGGGCAACCTTCAAGGACTGAGTCGCGAGGTCGATTCCGCGCCATTCCATCCTCAAGCAGTTGTAGTGAGGAGCGAAGAATGAAGGAAAAATGTTCCACTCACCGACGACGGCACGGAAAATGGTTGTTGTTTATATGCTAAATATTTGAAAGTGTCACCGGTTTCGACTCCGGGTGTCGGGTGTGCTGGAAAGTCTCGACGAAACGTCACCCAACGCCAAAGCAAGCACCGCGATGACGTGATAGCGTTCGTCGAAAGCACTCGGCAAGCTTCCGTAAAGGTGGGTCCGAAAGAATGTTTCGACCAACGGGAGTCTTTCCGGTCGGATTTTCTTCCACTTGCGCGAAAGGAACGTCTAGCCAGCGCGCCTCAGCGAGTAACGAAAACGAAGGTAAACATTAGCGTGTATATTGTCATCGTTCATCGTTGTTGCGTTTGCTTTCGCCTGATTGTATTTGTGATTGTGATTCCGCTTCTGCTGGTTCTTGCTGCTGCTGAGAGCAGGGAAACTCTAAACCTTCCACCGGAAGACGCCTCCAGCGCTTTTACCGAAAGCTTGCAAGAAGCCAACGTGAAGCGAATTAGAGAGAGGAAATTCGCTTGCAGATTCGGTTGAACAGGCGGAAGGAGAAAAGTGAACCGGCGTCGAATCGGCACGAACCACCACGACATACGAACCGTCACCGAGGGGCGAAGACGGTTGTAGGCTTTAAAAAAGTGTCACATAAGAAAATGTATGTATGCTAATGTTATTTATGGCACTGCCTGTTGGCGTTCCGTGTATGTGCGAAGGGGGCAAATTAGTCGCCTATTTTTGGATTCAAGATTTTCCTTTTCATAGTTTTTCTATTCTTTTTCCTTGCTCCACGAGGATGCTGGTTTGCTTGCGAGAATGGGCTAAATTTTCTTTCCCTTGTGTCACCCGGCACGAGAAAAACGGTCGGTAGGTTTAGGGCGTGAATTTTAAAGACAACCCAAATCAAGCCAAGCTTATGTGAGGGTTGCGTTTTTCTTTTGCCCTCCTGTCTGGTTGAGACATTTTCATGGATTAGCAAAATGTTAGCTATGAATATTAATGATAGAATATGTTTAAACATTTAAAAAATTGCAACCTTGGAAGAGAACACGTTTTAGATTTGCCTAATGAAATAAAAATGGTTCAATTAATTTGAGTCAATAAACGAATAGCGTTTCCACTTTAAACATATCTTTCCATATCTTTGCTAATACTGTAAGCTTAGTGTTTGTAGATTCGTGGCCGAATATGTTTTTGTTTGCAGTTTTATTCTTTTAAATCTAAATAATTTAATTTTAATGTGCTCAAGAAAACTAAATCCATTTCGAGAGATATTAATGAGATTCTCGTTGGAAATCTTGATGCACTCAAAACAAAACCCCAACCGTCAAAAAGTATCTTTATCCTTTTGGATGCATAAAAAATGTAAATATATTTGTCATTGGGCCGGCCGTGGATTAAACCACAACTCATTTACTGTTGCCACCAAAGTTCCATCCTATCGCGACGGCGAGATTCATCTTCATTCATTTTAATTATCCACTCGCCGTGGATAACTGAGCCGGACGTCGTCGGAGTTGTTCCGTTCGTCCGTATATCCTTGTCGCCTTTGAGTCTACTGGGTGGTTTAAGGGTGAACCATTGCGCGCATCCAGTTTTATTTACCCGGTCCTTTTTTTCCTCCTGATGTTCCTTCTGCAACGTATTTTTATTTCATTTTCCTCAAGCCTTTACTTAGTTTGCTGCTGGAAGTACTATTTTTTTTTACTTGCTTTTCCGCCCACGATACGTCAAGCGGAGGGAAAAACATAAAGCGTCGGAACAGGACTAATCTAATAAACGTATCCATTATTCCGGACGGACTTGGTTGACGCTTCCTCCTGCCCTGGTTGGCATCATCCTCCCTTGCCTCTTCCCAAAGGTTTGACCACGCTTTACCACTCCATCTGTAGTGGTTTGTGTTCTTTTTTTCAACATTCGCTACCGGAAGTTGTACTCCTCACGACCAACAACTAATAATCAGTGACACGACCGGTACACCTGGTCACTACAAACACGAAGTAGGACCGAAATGGAAGCTGCGGTACTCGAGAACAACGTCACCAACATGCCGTTCGACCAGAATTTCCCAGCTATGCTTCCAGCGAATGTATTATTTAGTTTCGGAACTTCCCTTACCCACCACACACACACACACAACCCGCGTCTCCTACCGGCAAGCATTGGAGTAGTGCAACAATGGACCAAACGTACCGTCCAACACCCGCGCGTTGCATGGTGTCGCTGAAACTAATCAAATTAATTAGGCAAGCTCTTTCGATGACAACTTCAGCGAAAGACAACCCTACCAACCGGGCCGCCCGCCCGCTGGGATGCAGCTCCGTGGAAATGGGAGGACATTGCGCGTACGCCACCACCATAAGACACACATACCAGCTGCTGAGTGGCGTGCCCTTTCTTTTTCGAACGGCACGAGAGCGCGAGAGCGAACTGGAAAGATTTAATTACCATACAATTACATTCCCATTAGACTAATGAAGAGAAATTAGATCCTGCTTTTGTGGTTCAGTGGTGTCGCTTGCTGGAAGATGAGGTAGGAAAAATAACGTAGAGAGAGAAAGAGAGAGACGGAGAGGATTGAAAAGCAGCCGCGAGACGAAGTGTTTTCGGAAAAGCCCGTAACGTATTCACCCCGTTGAAGATGACACCGATCGAAAAAGGGACTCCATTCCATTCCATTCGGCACTCGAGATGGCAATGACAGTGGAGAATGTGCGTTCAAACGACCGAACGCGGTAAATAACAGCCATAGGTCTTAATCTTGACAGGAAGCACACGATCAAATGGATGGGACGCATGTCTGGGGCGAAATGTCTGCAAATGGAACGCCCTCAAGTGTTTTGCTTCAGACGGTGGGTAGAATTTTGCGCCCTAAAAGCAGCACCATCTTAAGGAGGTTTCCCTGGAGTGACCGCCTCCGTCCTCCAAACCAGACAGCACCCAACAGCGGGGTGGCTATTTTGCCGGATGATTTGCAGTTTGTTGAGAGGTTGCTGCTCGAGAGTTTCCTGCCGAGGCGTCGAGTAAGCGGAGGATGACGAGGAGGTGGAAACTCGTGACTTTTCGCCATCGAACATATATCTTCTTTGCTAAACGGGAAGGTCCAACTCTGTTTCGGATTTGGGGAGGGAGGTGGAGCGATCTACCAACGCTAAAAGGCACAACTAATCTTCGCGGCGAATTGGTAGGAAAATGGAAGCCCGAAAGCTGTGAAATATTTCGCGCCACCGTGTTTGAGTCAAACATCTTCTTCGGGGGAGTTATGCCGCGTTAGAACGTTGCCTAGGCCTACGGCTCCAAAGAACCCTCTAGGGATGTTTTTTTTTTGTTGCTGTTGTTTTGTTTTCCTTCCCCTTTTTACGTCCACTTCCAGGCTGCTTTGCTTGGGCGTAATTAATTTGGAAAATTAATTCCTCTACCGGCCCGGCTTGGAGGCACAACAAGAAGTTTTGTTTTGGCCGAATTCTTCACCCACCCTTGGGCCAGCCCAAAAACCTTCCGGTACCGATGGTGGTGGGTGCATTTTTCCTTCTAAGACGCCCACCACCGGAAGCGCCATGAAAGCGAGTTCAAATGGTGAGTTGGCAGCTGGAGCAACTACTTCGGTGCGAGTAATGGGAACAAATTAGTTTCGTCGAGGTGTAAACTTTTTCGCACAGGAACACACCTCCCGACGCTGTAAAATGGGCTCAAACCACCCACCACCAGTACCAGCAGGTGTGTTATCCGGACGTCCCAAAACGCTCCGTTCTTTTCGAATCCAACGTGCAATGTTACATGGTTGTTTATTATTTAAGCAACACGAAATACCACAATTCTTTTCCATTTTCTTTGGCCCTTTATCGCTTGAAGGCCCCGCCGGAAAGGTTGTTCACTTTAATGAATACCACTGTTAAGGTTAAAGTTGAAGAAAAAAAAACGTCTAAAACTGAAACACACTTCCACGGCGTTGGTTTCGTTACTTCCGGCAAGCAAAATGCCACTGTAACACCTTCTCTCATGACGACGCGTGTGAATTGGCTTTTGTCCGTCGTCGTCGTGCTCAAAACTGTTGCCGACCCTTTTTTCCACCAAAGAGTTTCGGGAGAAAGGGCTACAGCACGAATGCGGTGGGGTGAAAGGAAAAACCGCCCTCATAATTAAGCTGTTTAGAGCTTCTTAGCGCTGCTGCAAATGCGTTAGAACGCCCGAGCACAACAAACACGAATAAATTTTCCAAGACTCGCGGGTTGGTTTTATGTCCCGCCTGTTCACCGGAAGGCGCATTTAAGTTTTTATTTTCGCTCCATTCTTCGCATCTTTTTGATGTGGGTGTCGGAAAGCCAAAAGCAGCAGGTCCGGATGTAGGGTTCCTTTCCCCCCTCATTTACGGTTGCACATCCGTTCTCCGGATTCGGATTCTACGAAGACTGCATCGACGTATGTGTGCATGATAATGTTAACGGTAATTAAAGTTCTTTTATTTCCCTGTTCCTCCACCATGATGATGATGCATCGTTTTTTTCCCGATTTGAAAATGCTTCCCTCAAGGGAAAATGGGGGCCTTAAATGACTCGGCACTCGTTGAAGCACGCTGCAGTTTCAGCTAAAGTGTCACTGCGCTGGCTTCGTGTGTGTAGGTGTGTGTTTTCTTTAATTCCCCTTGGCAAGAAAGAAGCATTCTATACACTTCTTCCCTCGACACTGGGTCACCAAGGTTATGCAGTGCCGGCACCGTTCCACTTCGTGCATCGGATGCACTTCCGGTGGGTTCTAGATTTGTGAGAATGCATGTGCCTCGGTGCAACAGAGTGTATTCTTTGTTGGAGCCGTACTTCCTCGATCGTTTGCTTTATTCGGTGAGTGTTTCCCCCCCCCCCCCCCCCCCCCCCCCCCTATTTTCTCGTCTTTCTTTTTCGTCCAAAATTTAAGATGTCGTCATCAGGAAGGCGGAACGATGCTACTTTGTTAACCCCGGCTTCCGGTCCACCCCCGAACGAATGACATTTTAATTGTTCTTCCTAGATGGAGCAACGGAAAGTTGCGCTTCCGTTCCTTAGAATGTCTCCGATTTCGGTGCATGGCAAATGGGTTGTAAAATTGAGTTTCCCCTTTTTGCGCAGGGCGCGACGTTAAGTTGGAAGTTATGCTGATTGAAACTGGGTGGATCGTTGTTGCCGACCCCACCATACGGGTTCAGGAACAAGTTCAAATTTTCGTACAAAAATGTACGGGTACTAAGCTGGGTGCTCGAAAAAGTTCGGAAGTTTATTATTGAATTCAAAAACCTTCGCTTCGTCGTGCTGCTTCGACAATTTGCCTTACTCCCAAAAGTGTTACTTCCTGCTACTATAGGTTCTCACTTCTATACAAAGGAAGCCATCCAACGTCTGCTTCTAACACTCATGTTCCACACTGGATAGTAATTCGTTGCCCTTTTTGCAAACAAACGCCCCAATACACATATTGGTAGTTCAATTAAATACTTCCATCCGTGTACTTGGTCATTCCAGCTACAAACCCGGGAGCCATCTGCTTGTAACTCCTTTCGAGATCAAATACTTCCTCTGGGGTTCGTAAATCTAACAAGTGTGTCTGCTGTGAAAGCGTCCGAAGATAACCTTTCCATTGGTTTCTGTTCGTAGAAAAATCGTCAAACATTGTCCGGTTCATCGAAGCGACGTCCGAACATCGAGCTCTGTGCATCCCATTTGCTACGGGAAGGGGAGGTTCCTTTGAGGTTCTATTGGAAGATACGATGCAAATGCACATCAACCCGGTGGTCCGTGGGAATATGTTCGAGCGAAACAAACGGTCTTCGTTTGCAGATGCACATCGCTGCAGAATCCATGCGAGAAACGGAACGAATATTGGAGAGGATCAAGTGGAGGCGTCCTCTTAGCCCTTAGCCTTTCCTGTCAACATTAGGACACCTCATTCGAGCCGAAACACACACACACACACATATGTTCAAGCTTTTCCACCGACTGCTTCCGGATGGGAGTGGAAACGTAATAATGTCAATATTTCATCATCAAACCAAACGAAAACTGGACCCGACAGCAGCTCGTCTCTAACAACACCGAACCGAAATAGTTCCCGACATCATCATCATCATCACCACCACCACCACCACCATCCCATCGATGCGGTGTGGTTTTTAGCAGCGCGAGGGTGTGTGTGTGTGTGTGTGGTGAGGTGTGCGGTACGAGATAAAATTGGTTTCCTGGTTCCGCCAGCCATGTGTGTACATTAAGGTTCAGGCATAATTTCCCTTGCACATCGGTACATCAACAGCCGATGTTTTGCGTACGCCGGAATGATTCACCGGAGCCAAATTCAAATAGAACGAAGCCGAAGGTTGTTTTCCTCACGCACGCAACACGATCTCGACGAAATGGGAATTGAAAATTGTTGCATCCTTTTTCGGAATCTCCGAAAGCGAAAATGTGCATCGGGCCCGGTCCAAGTGTGCTGGGAAACACTTTCCCGGTTGTTGGAGGTGTTGGAAAATCAACACCGTGAGGCGTTAGGATCACCCTAACGCCGCCATGGGCCCGATCCTGGGCAAATGTGTAACATGGCTGTATTATTTATTACACCATAATGCCAACCACACTAACCTCCGAAACCTTCGCTGTCGGACATGTCGCTTGTCGGAGCCCGTTGACCTCGGACCGATAATAATGCCAGCCCGAAACCAATTTTCCCAAACCGCATCTCAAACCGACGCCACCAGACGCCTCGTGGGCTCGTGTTTTCGGTGTGATTTTGGTGTGTAAGGCCACATGGTGTCGGTGTGGAACAACAATGGACGCCCCAATGGAAAGATTCCACCACAATCGGACCTCTGTTTTCTTAAAAGCATGGCAAACCTTAATGCTTGTAGATCATTATGGAAGTATTTATTCATTTGTAGGAGAGGCTTTTTTTTAAAAGAAAAAAATTATACACCATGGCGAACCTCGAGAGCGAACACATAAGCAGACGAAATGAGGTGCCAAATTTGTGTGCGTTCTTCTTACGGTAAACTAAATAACGGAAATCCTTTAGTAAAATGTTAGCTTTATCCTAGAGCCGGTATCAAAGGGTCCGTGTTGGGTTTTTTTTTTTATTTATGTTAGTTCTGTAAACGGTTTCGGACACTTATCAGATTGGTGTGGGCATTAGGAGCCTAAAACACTGATCCATGATAAAAAAGGGTACACACAAACTCTTTTTCGACGTGTTGTACATATAAGGGGGCCGGTCTGTGGTAAAGCCAAAGGCTAGTTGTAAAACATGTACCCAAATTCAGCCCAAAATCTGAGGGAGGTTTGGGGGACTAAAAATGTTCATCTAGGTTTTGCGACGAAAACACGCAAAACAACACACCGAAATCGTTGGTGAAAAGGACACGTTACAACACTTCCAATATGCCGCTCCCCAAAAGTACGTCCTCCCGGTGGCCTTCGGTTGGCAAACATTCCCAGCGGCCTGACGTCCAGCGAGCCGTCCGTGTGGCACTTGTGTCGGTGGCAGCAGCATTTGTCATAGGGTGAGCTTGTCTGGGCCGGTTTTGTTCCCTCCCCCCCCAAGATCCTCCTAGAGGCCACAAAACCCCTCCTACCCGCCCGTTACCGATACCCAAGACCGCATCTTCGAGAGCGTTATTTGCGGTTTTGCAAGCATCAGCCAACACTTGACATATATAATTTTGCGCTTGTTGCCAGTGGCCGGGGCGCGTGCCCACTCCTTATCGGAGTCCTCTCCTCCTCCTCCTTCTCCTCGTCCCAAAACCGGCCCCCAGCTCTTGTGGTGCGAAATGAGCCTGGCCGGTTCGCCATCGACCTTTTGCTTCCGGTTTCGTGCGGTTCCAAAAGGAAACCCGATGGGTTACGGTATTACATTATTCCAGCCCACTCTCTCCTGCGTGTCGTTGTGGTTCGGCTTTTTTGTGTGCATATTTTTACCACTTGTACCCCAACCAAAACGGGAGGAAAGGACGAGGGAAAACCTCAACAACCGTTTGAGCAGCCGATTGTCATGTGGTGATGGTTTCCTTTTCTTCCCATTTTTTTTTTTTTGTATTTTCTTTGGTGCCACCATTGAATCTGTGGAAGTATTTTTTTGAAGAGGGCGGCTGATGCGAAACGAAACATCACTCGTCGAACGCTCCTCCTCTCCACCGTAAGGGCGCCTTCTGACCACGAGTACACCCGGTCACCCCCCCCCCCCCCCCCCCGAGGATGCTCGAGGTCTTCTTTCATTTTCCGATTTTCCAATCCTTTCTCCTAGAGCATTGTCCGTCACGACTACTGACTGTGTCGTTTGAACGTTCGACCGAGCCACCAGACGGACGTTTGCCATCCGAACACGCTTCGAGCCTTCGCGAACGTGCCTCTTGCTAACGAAACACACAACGAGCCTTGCTAACCCACTCCCCGGGGCGGATTGCCTCCGATGGGGCTTCCCATGAGATTAAAATCAGCTAACCTCATCATCATCATCATCATCATAATCATCATTATCATCATCGCCATCATTATCCTCGCCTTCGTCGACGGATGGCAATGCGTCAGTACGTACTCCGTCACGAGGACACTCTCTGCAACGACAGGACATTATCGTATTGTGCGGAAAAGCCCTTCATGCGTGGGGACGAACAAAAAAGTGTGGCAAGCGACCGAGGGCAACAAACTTTAGCTCCTTGTCATCAGGATATAATTTGGGGCAGGATTATGCGTTGGAAAAGGTTTTTTCATCCCCGCCAAAAAAATAGTCACCCCTATTGTGGATGGACAAATTTGGATTTAAGTGGATGCGATGTCGTTCTAGGGCACTCATAGATGCTCCAAACACTTGTTACTAAGAACCACTCGAACGATATCAGAAAATAAATTTGATATTTCATTAGTGCGTTTCATTTTCTGGTGTTATTTGAATAATGAAATTTCACACGATTCATTTCACAAACTTTGATAGCAATCGAATAATTTAAAAAATCTACGGTTAAATATTTCAATAGCACTAATTTAAACAAAACTCAAAAGATCAATCTTTAATGTGTCTAATTGATTGAAGCTCGGAAACTTTTACTAAATACATGCTCTATCAATTGTTTAAAGAAGATTAAATATTATTTAAAAGACTGAAAAGAAAAAGGAATTTTGATATAGAAAAACAGTTAAACAGTAGAGCATTTTTAACAATTAAACCTTAACAAATCGTTTATTGATTACAACAGTTAGGTAAAAGGATTTGTTCCTTTTTTATCCTTATTAATACAATAAAACGATATCAAAGATTAAAGCTGAGTAGAAATGCGAATGTTACTTGCCTACCTCAACCTTTTTATTTGATTCTTTAATTAAATTTCGTATAATTGCGTTTGTTTTAAAATGAACTGAGGTGTTGGTGACTAGTTACATTAACTATTCCAGTCGATTAAAGGAAAACGTGATTTAACTTGGTGAATATGAATATATAGAGTTGTGTAAATCAGAATATGAATAGAGAGTTGTGAGAGATTAAGCTTTGAAGATTCGAATCTGCAAGGATTCATCAATCCATCTGAATGGTGAAAGATTTATATGAATGAATCTCGTCATAAGATTCATAAAGCACAACGCTAGTCTTGTTAGATAGTAAAAAAGGTTCTTTAAATGGTAATTATAATTGAGAATTCCTTGATAGAAATCAAACGATAGACATTTTTGAAAGAAACAAACACAAGTGTCTTCATCACAGCAATAATTGGGATCGTTTAAAAGTGCCAAATTAAAGTCATTATCCTCCGGGACCAATCAAAACAAGGACGTGTTCAATCAATCACCAAACAGTATCGGTAAATAATAACTGCTGTGTGCTATTTTAATGTGTCTTGCGGATACGATAATGGCTCCGGCGTGTGGGTAACTATAATGACTGATGGCCCTTTCATGTGCCAGCACAGCACATCTTAAGTTTCCTCAAGAAGAACCGAATGGCACTCGCGCAAACAACAACTAAACACCCGTGGCTCATTATCTGGCAAGCTTCCCGCTTCTGAACCGGTTGGTTGGGCGTTACCGCAAACCCCATATTGGCACCTGCCATTTATTTCGACCCGATATTGCTTTCGCCCTTTCAGTCCCCGCTTCAGCTCGGGCGGGGAGAACGAATTCCTAATAGAGTGTAAATGCTTACCAAAAATTATGGCCCCGCAAGCAGTTGCTAATGGCATTAAAAAACATCCTTTTCGGCGCTTGAAACTTAAGGCGTCGTCCCCGTTCGCTGGAAAACCAGCTCGTTTTGCATATCGTTGCCGAACGGCGGATTGCGTACGCATTCGCATTCTTACCTAACGTTTGGGTGGTTTCCCCCCTTCCGATACTACTTTAATCAAATCCCAGCCCGGCGGTCACCGCATTGGGGTTCGATGGTATGGTGTGAATATCCGGCCATTAAAATCAACCGGCAAACCTTCTGCTCTCCTCTCCAACGCCTCGCCCCCTGTGTTCCGTATAGTTTTCTTTCTTTTTGTCTGCTTTTGGATGATTGTTGTTTTTCGGGTTAGGAAAAATGGTTACGCGAACCATGCGCGGATTTACCGCTAGCTTTTCACCATTATTCACAACCAATCAATCGGTCAACGACAGAAACCCCGGTTCCCGGTTTGGGGTTGCGTGTAGTCTACTGTTTTTTTTTCGATTTTCGCTCTCTTTTTCCTTTTCCTTCTTGCGGTATTGTTTCACTCATTTACCTTCTTGTTGCTAGTCAATTTCTTGCTCGCTTCACTGCTTTCCTTCTGCCCGCTGGCAAAGGCACACGAAATGGTCCTTGAAATCGACCATCCATCGACATCGATGCAAAACTTATGTGTTTTGCGCCCGGAAAAACCTCCGTCGGACCATTCGTTCGCGGCGTCCAAACCCCCCTCGAGCGTTTTGTTCTTTTAATATGCTTCCTTCGAATGCGGCTCCGATTTCGCGCGGTTCGCCTGTGATTGATAAGGGTTCGCGGGGATGTTTGATTAATTGTTTAATTACTTTCGCGTCGTCGCCCAATCGCGCAAACGGTGGAGGTCATGGAAAAGAAATCCATCAACTGAAACAAATCATTTCGAGTCGGCCGGTATCAAGGGTTGACTTTCGGGCGAAATCTCTCTCTCTCTCTCTCTCGCTTGCGATTGGAAAGAGCTGAGATTGGCAAAAGGTTTAAATTAAATTCACACCTAAAGTAAGTGACACAAAAGTGAAATTATCATCTCCACGGTAAGGATACCGTTTCTTGGTAGGGGTGTTACGCTTCCATTAATTCGGACACTCGTCAGGACACACTCAGTGAGGTCGAGAACTTTATTTTTGCTTGCTTTTCCCCTCCCGCTTGTCCGTTCGTTTTATCTTTACTGTTGACGAAGGAGCCGCACATTCTTTGGCTTGAGTGGGTGAAATGTAGCAAAACAAGAATGACAGGAAAGATGAAGAAAAAAACACGACACCCCCCACAAATTTTTGGGGTTGTCTTAATAGGAGGGAAATTGCCGCAAAAGAAAAAAAGTCAACCCAAAAGTTAACATTTCGCACTTTCCGCTTTTCACACCAAGAAAGTAGCAAGCCAACCGAGAAAAAAGATACCCCCCTGAAAAAAAGGATATCAACGTGTTGTCTCCGGTCGGGTTCGGATGCGCCTTCGGGGTGAAAATGGAAAAACCATTAAACATGTTTTCCTACCCCCTCTCCCACTCGCTTCCTTCCTTTTCGGCCATTAGACCGACCGTCCAGCGAGGGGCTTGATGATTTCGTGCCATTAAAATCCGGTCCGGATGTATATTTCTGACAGTTTTGGTTTTTCTACTTTTTCCTCGCGGTCAACTCCGAGGGGCAGCTCGTGGTGGATTGGATTTTTGCGGTCCCATAAATCTTGCACCAATTTCGACAAACCTGTGTGACGGCTTCAACCAACTTCGGGTGATGAGTTTCCACACTTTTCCACATTATTTCTGCGTGTAATAAACCCTTTTGTTTTCGTTTCTGTTGCTTTTCAGTTGAACAAATCTTTTTCTGTGGTTATCTTCACTTCAACAAAACCCTCGTCTTGTTACTTCTTTATGTTTTACTTTCCAGTTTTATTTAAACTTGTTTTAGTTTTCCTCAAGCGAGGTAGGAATTCGTTTTCGCACCTTGCGGGCGGTTCGCATTCTTGGCAGTTTATTTTCTTTGGGCTTGGTTTTATTCAACTAACTTCAGAAATAATCAACCCAACGCTCCGCTTCAGTTAACTTCCACTCTTTCAAGATATAGGTTTGCAATGTGCAAGCGTGTCGTGTTGGCACAACTGTACGGAAAACTACGACCCTCCCCCAGCAAGCCTTCATTCGTTCTGTCGCCCCGGAGCGGAGCTTTTCAGATTCAAATACTTTTCTCTGCGGAAGGGAAATTGTTTCCCCCCACGATGCACGGACCTTCCCCGTCTTTGGGTGAGCTGACCAGGCACGTGACGAATCGGGCCGGAAACGCTCGCGAGGGCGGAAGAATGGAGTGCAAACTTTTGTCTGCAAAACAATTTCTTATGTTTATTCAAAAATTCCGACGCATTAGTGGCACCACACCGCGCGCCCGGGGGTGGAATGGGTTGACCGGAAATGGGGTGGAGACTCTCCCGGTGGCCTCCCGGAGTGTCGCGCCTTCGAGGCTCGAGAACTGCACCGGCTTTACCGGCAAAGGTCAAACGGCTCAAGCGGTGTGATATTTGCCGAATAACTTTCAACTGCTGGCACTGGCATTTGTTTCGTTGTTGCTGCGCTTATCCTTATCACCTGCCACCAACCGACCCCGGGGTGGACTCCGGTGTCCGGATTCGGACTTCGAGCGGCTGAAACTCGACAATCGTCAGCGAGTAATGGAATTATGTTAAACTTCAAATCCCATAAAACGGAGAGTGAGTGTGTCGTTCCCCGGGGGGCGTCTTCGGTGTTGATTTTCTTCCCGCGCGAAGGCTTTTATTTTTCTCTTCGCGTCTTTGACGACAAACTTTGACGTTCGTTTGCAGAATACGATTGGTTTGTTGGGCGTTTTTGGTGCCACCGCTGGTTTTTTTTTCCTCTACTCTTCTCCACCGCCCGAACAGTTTCCACTCAATCAAAAGAACTAGAACTTGGTCTTGCGGAACCGTTCGCCGACGGCGACGGCCAAGCCCGAGCGGGTTGCGCTCGTTGGGGAAGTATTAAGCGCAGTTCACTTCTAAATGGATGCAGATAGTGAGACAACTTTTCTTGCGTCCACCACTTCGTCGTCGTCCTCAGCGAGAACTGTTTTGTTCAATCCATCTTGTCCCAACCGCCCGCTGTTGACAGCGTTCGAAAGGTTTCTATGCGATGTCGTAAACTTCTTTCCTCTCGGGAAAGTTCACAGATAGGCTTGTCTTTTTTTCTGCTTTACCTCACTATTTGGATGATTGGTTCTATTTCTTTTTGGCGGAAGTGATTAAATCCAGCTCGCAGCGAAACGGATAGGTAGGATCATGACAGTGTTAAATTTTGTGCTAGTTTTCATTACCAATGTTTTCATTGCATCAATTAATAAAATTTTGAGCTTCAATGAAACGATTTTTTAAACTAGACCTTTAAAACAATTTGTTTGGAATATCGCTTCTAAATGGGATTTTCACCCAGCAATACGTGGTTCGAATAACATCTTTCCCGTTCAGTCATTCGATATGTAAACACACTACTCACAAAAAACAAAAAAAATGCTGCACTAACCGAACATTCCCATTTTTCCCAATCGATCATTCCCTGCTACGTTTGCTTAACCTCATTTTTGACCTGCTGATCAAATCTATGTTTTTCCCCCAGCAAACCTTTGCGTTCTTAGCACTACTGATCCAGATTTTATGCGGAAATTAATCAAACCACAAACAAAAAAAAAAACACATTTTCAAACCGACCAATATTGTAAGTGAGGTCTATTTTCCATTCGCATCCCACAAGGGAAGTATGTTAATCATTGCTGCTCCGATTTAGAGCATCGATCTAAACCCATCGGGTTGGGTTTTGTTTTTGCTCGAAAACACCACTCGAAATAGGTGGTGAAGTTTTTCATTTCATGTATTTCCCCCCCCTCCTCACTCGGGAACTTGAAACCGGACCAGGAATTTTCCATTCCTTCGTAGTTCAAGGGCTGGTTGTTTTTTTTTTTTCTTTGCTTACTTCGTGTTTTTTTCTCGATCGTCTGAAGCTGATCGTAATTAAATCGATCTTTCGTGTTTTCTCTTCGGCCCAATCTTCTTTTCGCACCTCGAGGAAACTGGTTCTCTGAAAGTGTGTGGGTCTGAATGTTGCCTGCCAAGGTGCAAATTGGACCCACCGATAGCGTGAGTAGGTAGACAGGTGCAGTGCAGTGCAAATAGCGATAGGGGAGGAGAGTTTTCTTTTGATTTTCCGCAGGCGCGATTAGAGCAACACTGTTTGAGAGGGAGATAAACACGGAATGAAGCCTGTTCGTCTGGTGGTCGGTTTGAAATAAAATAAATTCGAAAAGAGTGCCTTCGAGAGGTGGTTCGCGTTCACGCCATCATGATCCGTTTCTAGCCTTGCATTGATTGTTTACATGGAAAAAACAAAAAATGGTCAATTTCACCAAACATGGCAAAACACAACCGGGGGAGGGAGCTGGTGCATGAAGGCAGAATTAAAACAAGAAAGATCACAAGAGCCCTCTTCAACACCCAGCAACTCGACGCTTCCTCGATAATAACCACCCGGCAGGCGAAGTAACGGGAAAGCCGCCGAAGACGAAACAGCCTTCTCTCGCGGCCGCACCGCTGTCGGCGAGTGAGATGTAACAGCAAACAGCGTTGTTTACCGGTGACTTGCGATGCGATAAGCGACGAACGCCGCGCCAATAGTAACGTTAGGCACACGTACACAGTGCATGCAACGCGCCGGCACGCATCCTCCCGTGCCATGATCGCTGGTCGGAAAAGCTGTTTTTCAGCGCTGGTGCTTTAAACGCTTCGAACGAACGGTACATTAACTCTCTCCGCGCGCACAATCACCCTTTCCCCAGGTTTCCGTTGCCTGTCGGAACGAAATTATGTGCCCAATAACGCAACCGCGAACAGTACAGTTCGATCGGATGATGGAGGATTTCTATTTTTCCCACTGTGTATGTGTTGCCCTCTATTTTGTTTTTTCGGCAACCAACGGGTTATCGGACAAGTGGAGTCGGTCTGGGGGATATGTTATTTGAAACGTTCCGGTAACCGAAGAGGAGTGCTTCTCATATCCATCCTCACGGTACCGATTGAAAGAAAATGTCGGCGAGGGGGAAAACACCAACCTCGTGCGCTCGTAAACCGTTGTATTTTTGTGCTTCTTTTGTTGGACAAATTAGTTGTAAAATCGATCATCATTCCGCGCGGCAGACGATTCTTGTCTCGGGGGAAAACCATTTCCATTCTGGAACGCATTTCCAAGCGAAACGGAGGCGTTGCCGCGTTCCATTTGAAAATCGATCTTTGATCGTATCGGACTCTCCCCTTTTTCCTCGCATCTCCCGGCACGCGGTGCCGTCTTTGTTAACGCCAAATAAGGTTAATCGAGTGCCGTAATGAGCGCTGATGAACCGATCGCACGGAGCCTCCCGTTGTTAGTTAGCGTTAAACGGCGCTGAAAAGTGTCCAGCGTTAAAAAAGTGGGGTTCTTCGATCATTCATCTGTTAGTTCGTACCCGCGAAAAACTATCCTATCCACTGCCTTCCACTGTGACCCTAATCGTTCAAAGGGTTCTCTTTTTCTATCAGTTGATCCCCATTTCGACATGGGAATGCAGAACTTGGGGATCTCGGGAAGGTTGGCATGATTTCGCCATCGAAATTAAGTGGCTTAGAAAAGTGCTAATGGACTTCTTTGGAGGTATTTTCCGTTCAATGGAGATCGTGATTGTAATCACGGCGATGCTAAAAGATCGAAAATAGGTCAAAAGATCTTACAAGCCGGGTAACGATTAACACATCGTAACTGTTGGCTGTTTATTTGTTGTGAATATTATCAAACACATCGACATTCAAAGCATATCAAATCTATTCCAATTGAAGTTATTTTATATTTTGCTATAACGCAGTTTACACAGATTATTTACTTTTCTTCAATTTATGTCTCATGATTTTTAAACTAATAATTTTGTTGTGAAGCAAATACCTCATAATTAAAGTAAAATTATTTCCATTTCATGTATTTCAGATTGTTTTGATTTTGTTCTATACATATCATATTGTTTCGCTTTAATTGTAACGATTTCCAGTGTCATTCGCGACGTACTTAATACCGTGAGCTAGTTGTTTTTTCCGTTTTTTTTATTTTGTCACGCCTCAAAACAAGTATCTGGTCTCCGGTTTTAGATTCTTTCGATTAGTTCCTAGTTGCTTTTTTCCTGTTTTTTTATTTCGATTTGTTACGCTTGTCACAGCCGGTTTTCTCTTATTACCATTATCCGTAACATTACTCCACACGCACACACACACACACGCACAGTCATGCACACAAATGTCTCCAGAAAAGCAGCAAAGGTGGAAAACGGTACCCGACTGGTGGGCATTTCCTTCGGTTTCGCACATTTCCTTCGTCTCCCCCCACGTGTGACATCATAAACAACTCCCGGGCGAACGATCCAACCGGTTCGCGATTGCTTGACCTAGAAACCGGTGGAACCGGGCTGTGGACAGCGGACGATAATAATATGTCCACTTGGAACATCCAGGGGAATGTACGTTTCCGTTTTACGGCGATTAGAATCTACTTGCGATGGGTCGGTGGAAGGTGACACTGAGTGAGACTCCCCGTGCGAGCTGCTCTTCTCGTTTTCCCGGGGCAGCAAACTTCACGTCCCCAGTGTCCGATGTGTTCACCAGTACCGGTTGACTGTACACGTTACCTTAAGGCGACGGTCTTACGGGAATTAGAAGAGCAACCTTCAACTTCCAGGCCAGGTCCGGACTCTCGGTGGTTAATTTATGAGCAGCCGCAATTAGAAAATAATCCACCCTCGTTTGGAAGCCACCATTTTGCTTGCCTTCGTGCCGGGTAAGGTCAACCGATGGCTTAAAATTTTACTTCCGTGTGCACGATGAACGTTCGTAATTCAACCTTTTCGGCCTCTTGTGGTTCGATAACAGACGTTTTATGATTTTTCCACGAAATTCAATAACCAACCGTTTCAGTACAAGCTTGTTTGCGTATGCGTTGTGATAAAAAATAGATGGCCCTTCCAACGGAAACTACCATTTTTACGTCAACGGCACGCTAAAGGCAATAACGAAAACCTTTCTCCAGGATCGGCCATGACTTTAACCACCCGATGCGAGGGAGATGTTTCCATGTTTGTACACTTTTTTCTGCGCTCGGTCTCTGCGTTGCGGTCCGGCAGATGACTATCGATGGAGGAAAAAGCGTAAAAGCGTCGTGTTTACCAATACATTCGCCGAAACCCTAGACAACCCGGCAGACGATGTCCCCCGGCCGCAACTGTTTTTCGAATCGATCGGGGCGACAAAAGATGCTGTTGCTGTGATGAGGACGTTTTGTGGGACGGGAATTTAATTTCACCCATAAACGTTTGGATTGGAGCTTAGTTGGTCGCATTTGGTCGAGGGTTTCCCTTGAAACGGGTGCAATTTGTTGGAAAAGTTTGAGCATAAATATTTAAAAGTGGGATAAAAGTAACCCCCCGTTTTCAGAACACAGTAAACCGTAACAGTGCCCTTTATTGCTGATGTTGTTTCAATTTTAAAACAACAAATCGTATGTGATAATGAACCTTGATTATCAATTCACTCCGGTACCCAAAAAAAGCTCTTGATGAACATTTTTTAAGTGATAACAATCATAAGATAAATCTCCCCCTTTTCACTACACAATAAATCATTTTCACTGACACTCCACTCGTTCATTCATCACAAGCCCGACATAAAGCGGGCTAATGGACGGCCGTTTCTCTGCCACTCCACGCACGAAACGAGCGTTCAAACAAGGCAAGTGATTTTATTCCAACTGCATTAATTTCCTGGCGAACTGATCATTGACTTTTCGGGGCGTTTAGAGGAACCCCTTTACTTACGCGCTTTGGCCAGTAATTTCTTGATCCATTTCCCAATCATCGTAAGTCGTCGGTGATGCCGGTTAGGTGAATAATACGGCGAACTCCTAAATACCTTCCCTCCCCGGGACACAAACTCACAAATACACTTTGGGCCGTAATCAATATTTATGTTGCCTTCTTGTGTACCTTTCGCGGGGCGCGGGAAAACCCCCTCGTGGCTTTCCGAGCACCTTCATAAAGAATTTCTTTATTAACCATATAGCGCTCACCGCACAGTCCGAGGCTCAAACTACACAGACACACACGCTAGCACATACACACACACACACACACACACACACACACGGTCACGGACGCGAGAGGAATTTATCTAGTTTGTGCCTCTGCAAACATTTCGCTTCGTTTTCGTCCCTTCGGATGGATTTATACGGCTCTCTTTCTGTCGTTTCGCTTTCCCATTTTCCTTCCCTTTCCTCCTTCCCTTCCCCTTCACCACCCTTTGGCGGGGGCCTCTAATCGACAAAAAGTGAATTTCCACCGGGACGTCACCGGCGGAAAAAGGGCGCACATTATAACGACGCGAAGAGCTCGTAAAATGCCGCGTTCGCTTCGCTGGCCAATTTCTCCCCTAGCGGCCACCCTTTCCGCTACCGCCCAACCCGGTGTTGATGATTGATGTGTGTGTGTGTTTGTGTATGCGGGGGAGAGATATGTGCGCACAATACGAAAAAAAAAAATGCTAGACCGGGCGAAAACTTATCACCGAAAAAAAATGGCTATCGTGGAAAAACAACCCCGTGCGGTTGGAAAATTGGGTCGGTTAATATCGTCGAGCTGGTGAAAAGTAAAACCCCAAAAGAAAAAAACCGGGCTCTAATCGAAATCGCTTTTGGAATGTCGGTATGTCCTCGTCGTCCGGTTGCATTCGCCATTTCCGGCTCCGAACGCTCATTTGGTGCAATTTCGTGCATTCGATTGAAGCGACTACCCAAATCGATGTGGCGATATTATTAGAATCCGGTTGATATTCAGCAGAAGCATGTAGAGATTGGAGCCATCGAGTGTTTCTCCCCGTGGTAGAGAAGGGCCAGCAATGAGGAATCTAAACGAGACGCTATTTTCACCCGACCCAAAGCTCGTTGACGTTGACGGCGGAGCTTGACGTGACAAATAGTGAACTCGACGTTTCATCCCTCGCACGGTTCGATTCCAAATGGAGGCTCTTGCCGGTTTTCCAACCGACCTCGGATCTGTCAGTTCGATTTCTTGTCATCCGCTTCCCTGCATCGTCGAAAAACCTTTTCCCATTCGGAAACCCGTTTGCAAAAATAAAAATCGTTATGCCAGGCTTAGGATATGGAAGGCTTCCCCATTTTTTTTTCTGCTTGCATCTTGCGAACATCCACGGTGGAATAGTTTAACGTCTCGGTGAAGGAATTTACAGACTCCCCCCCCGCTTCTACCCTGACATTCCCTAGCTCGGAGGATAGGACTTCATGCAACTCCCGTGCGTTCCCGTTTGTTCTAGGCGTCGATTAATCTAGTGGACTGTTGGTGTCGGGGGATTAGTTTCCAGTTCCTCACTCTATCCACACGGCAACATATATGTGTGTTCGTGTGTGGGTGTTTGGTTGTTTTACCCACGCAAAAGCGCCCTGGTCCAACGTCAGACTTCGGAAGGAAGTGAGGAAAATTGATTATTACGGTGCTGTCTATGGTATGTTATCAGTTTTCTTCTCCGTTCACCGTTTTTCGGAACGTCCGTCCAGGGGCAGATGGTTGGTGTTTTGCGAAACCGAAGGTTGCCACATCTGTTTCCATCCTGGGAAGCCCGCGCCCGGCACCACCCATCCGGAGTTGCCGGCCGGTTCGTGGCCATCGAACGGAACCCACATTAAAATGGTGCTGATGAAGCCGAAGAAGATAGACCCGGTCTGCGCTCCTAGCGCAGTGTTGTCGACTGCTTGTTGTACACGTGATTTTCTTTGTTTTATTTCCAACTTGCCCCGCGCAGCATCCCACTCCACCTCCATCCTCCATCGCAAACACTCTCGAAATAGATCGTTTGAAGCGAACAGTTGCGTTTAATGCGTCCAAAGTGGGGAACTTTTCTTGTCCAACCGGTCAACCGATGGCCGACTCCAGGCATATATCCCGTTTCGCTGTACCGGACACCTTCTCAGCTCGTTTCTTGTCCGAGAACCAATCATCGGTATGCAACGATAACATCGTACCCGCCACGTAATGCGCCACGTGCCTTCACACTGGGGAAGGATACGTATGCAAAGCTAATAACTTTTCTCCAACACCGGATCGACGATTAATGGCGATCATCTTATCCGCCCTTTCCTTCGCCCACCAGGGGGAAAATGCGAGTGAAAAACGATGTCGCCGGAGATAAGTTCCCTCATTTCGAACACCGACCGGTTGTGCCGTTGTGCGGACATCATTAACGTCCGATAACCGATCCGGGGCGCTCGGATATGGTTTGGTCTGGAATGTTATCCACACGGGCAGTAGTTGAAGTCGTCTAATAATAAACGATCCAGATAGACCGGCCCTGGGCTTTTGGTATGGCTTATGAGGTGATGACATTTTTGCCGTTAATTGGAACACGTTAATCCGATCTCGCAAATGAGATCTTCTAGTATTCATCAAACAGGTTTTTGTGTGCTTGAGATAGCGGGTCCTGCTCTTGTTCCTATATTCATCGCTTATTTTTAACGTTTAGTAGAATAATTCTTCGTGTTCTTGAGCCAATTTGTTTTATTTTTAAATTGTTAAATTATATTTTTTTGTCAAAATAATTCTTTGCGTGTCAGTTATCCTTCCTTCCACAACCCGCTGTACCAAGCAAACCCTTCGAAGGTCCTTGGCCGACTGTTTGGCTTTTGGTGGCTAAAAACAGCCGGACCCCCCGGTTTTTGGCGATCGACACTCGCGTTCCCTCGGACGCTCATGAGTACCGGACACTTCGGCAACGACACTTGCTCTCGCTCGGTAGTAGCAAACTCTTAGTATTCCTGCTCCAGAACTTGCCCCCAGAATCGCCTCTCGGAGGCTCAACCTGCCCGAGCAGAGCGCTCTTGCAATCTCTTGGCCATCAACCGACTAAGTCACTTTTTGGTGAAGCACTTTCCCGACAGGCACTGTACCCGGCAAAACCCCTTCGAAGCCGAACTGGATCGCAGTTGGTTTTATTATCTCGATCTTGAAAGCGAATTTGGGATGCCGCGTGATAGTTTTTCTTTTTCGGAAGTGGAGTGACTGACTTTCTCCGTGTCGCTTTTACGACCGAAATTACCCTCAAACCCATCATCCCTCTGCTACGAAAGAAGTGCAACATCAACACCCCCCCTTACCGTTTGCAATATCGAGTGGAGTGGTAGTAAAATTTTAAAATATCCTAAATTAACCATTACTGCTATAAACACGTACACCTTTTGTCTCGACGCGCCGCTTCCACGTGGTCCGTGGCCGTTTGTCCGCCTGCTGCCGGCCGGAGTGACCGTAAATCACGCCCGATGCCCAATTACGCCGGACGTGGTGCGGCACTTGGGATGGTTTGAACCCCCCGTTCCCGTTCGGCACTTTGGCGTTTTCCAATTTACGAACAGTTAACCTTAATCACTTGCCTTTATGTTATTGTAATTGTGCGCGCGAAGTTTGCGCTTTTTCCGCGCTGGTTGGGCGACCCCGCACGGGTTTTATTTTTTTTTTATCTATATAGATTTTTTTCCGTGCTTCTTTTTTTTTTGGTTTCGCTATCGAATCCGCAAAATCTACTTCACTTTTCGCTTCCTACACCGATTTTGTTAGGGGATGCTAATCACTGCAAAGGGGGGGCGAAAGAGAACACAATGAGATGAACCGAAACAAAAACAATAAAAATGAATACACCTAAACAGCATCTGAAAACAATCTAAAACCTAATCAAATCCGTGCTCGCGACACGGACACTGAATTTAATTTCTAATTTCTAAAAAAGCATCTCTTCAAGCACCGAACAACTCGAGGTCAATTGCGGACGCCAAAACAATAACGCACGAGAGAGGAAAGACCGAAATCAACAATCAAAACTCACTGACCACCGCGAGGTTAAACCCTCGAGTACGTTCGTTTCTTTCTCTTCCCCAACACACACTCTCCCTCCCTCCCTCACAAAACTGCGTAAATCCGGTGCGCGAAGGCGCGGAACACTTTATTGCCACGCTGATTAACTTCACTTAGAAACAATTTCCAACATCGGCTAGCGGGGGGTGGTTCGGAAATCTCGCCCGGAACACAGTCGGTCCACGATCCGGGACGCACCGCAGCGTGTTGGGAAATATTCACACGTCCACAGGGTTGGAACGCCATCGCATGCGTTCAAGGGAATAGGGTCATCTTCAGCGCCGGGCTTTTCGATACGCAATACGTACGCGATCGGAATAAGTCGCTTGGCAAGCGGGGAAAGCAAGAAAGTTACGCCCGCTTTGTCCCCTTTTGGGCGTTTCGAGGGAACGTTCTGAGCGGGGTGACTTGCGACTCACTGACGTAATCGCGACGACGCAGAAGAAGTTAAATCTAACGGCACTTTTCGGATTCACTCCCAACGTTCGTACGTTCGTTCGTTCGTTCGCGTGTTTCGTGTATTTTGGGGTCACACACTTGCCGGGAACGGACGAACACCGTCGTCGTCATGTGTGTGATCACATTCCGTTGGAATTTAAGGAGGTTGGAAATTTCTTTCCCTTACGGAAAGATGATTCACCGAAGGGATTACTTTGCACAACACCGGGAGGAGGAAAACTTAAAACATTTCCCAAACGACGATCGTAACCGTCGAGAAATCGATCGAGCGAACGCGTCGTACGAAATCCACAGAACAACTTCAACCAGCCGCAAGCAACGAACGTGTGTTTTCTCACAACGCACACGGGTTCGGGTGCCGTCTTGGTACGGCTCAACTTGCCCCGAAGTCTCTCTCGACTCGGTCCCGCGAATCCCGTTGCCAAGAAGAAGGCCAACGTTCCCGTTTTTATTTTATGTTATCGTTTCTCCTTCTCCTTCGCTCGTTTTTCTTGCGCTGTTTTCTTTGCACTTTAACAAACACAGACACACACACACACACAGAGAGACGCGTACGATCGCGAACAGATGCGTAGACCAGCTTCCTCCACTTGTGGGTTGTTCGCGGTGTATGGTATACCGGTTCGTTTGCTGCTGCGTTTGTGACTGCTGGGTTTGCTGTTCTTGCTGGCTCAACCGTTCGCAGGTGACTAACGAGTGGCGCAACGCGTTCGGGCCAGCGAACCCCGGGCCGGCACGCCACGGACTTGATCCCTCCCCGGTCGCCCGGTGGCCAGCTTCAACTTCACCAATACCACCAGCACCGGGCGTTTCTGGTTGGCGAGATCGTGAGATCTTGCCCTTGGAGATGGTTTTCTCTGCGTTTCGTTTGATCGCGGGCTTTTCTTTTTACACCAACACCAACACCAACGCCCGAGTGTCACGTGAAAAATGGGTCGAAATCGGTGAAAAAAACAACACAAACACACAAAATTCGGATGATGGAAAATATCTGCACACACGAACAAACCCCAGCGGCACGGGCACTTTTTCCGCGGGTGTTGAGTTTTTCCGGCCCGCACGCTTGCGAACACGGCTTCGGATGGGTTTTCCACCGCTTTTCCGCTGTGAATGCGCTGGCACTGGCGTCGGTCGCACGCAGGAAGCCTTCGTTCGTTCGTTCTGAGGTCGTGCTCTCGCTCGCCAGCTCTCCGCGTCGGAGATGAAGACAGCTACGCTCTCCCACGCGGTGGCGCCTTTTTCGTTATGCTCCAACCCAGCATCCGGAGTGTGTTCAGAGACACATGGTTGCGCTTGACATTCCGTTCCAAATGTAGTGCATATACTCGCTGGTTGCTCGAAAGCGAATCCTCTCTGTTTACGCCACCCCGAAACCAACGAACCAGCTGGGCTGCCATCTCGTGGAGAGGGTGGCCCTTTTGCGCGAAGGGCACTCACACGCTCACTCGCAGCCGCGTTTGTGGGGGGCCTTCGTGAGTGACACACGAAGTCGGGCGACCCGACCGTTGCAGCACCGCCGTCGAATAACTGTTCTTGTTTTTCTCGTCCCTTTTTCCTACTGCTCCAGTGCGACTTTATCTTCAAGCGCTTCGTAGACCCCTCGCCGGTGCCGGGATAAGGGTGGGTGGGGTGGGGGAAATGGGAAAGAAAACTCGCCGATGAACTGGAGCAGCCACTTTTTCCGGCGAAGGAAGCTGCATGGTTTTGCATGGTGCAGTGCGCGGGCAGTTCCTTCTCTTCCCTCTTTGCTGTCCAGCGTTTGTGTTGCACTTTTGTTCCATTTTCCGTTCTCCTCGGTTGGAACACTTTGCCACAAGCTTCATAATTAGCATTGTTTGCGGGATGCGATGGTGATGTGCCTCAGTTGATCGCCGTTTTGATGGGACGTAAAAAAAAGATAACCTCGTGTGGAATTCGTAATGAAATTTGTTTTCAATTTCGTAGAACAATAAATGCTGTCTATGTGTGCAGTATGTGTTATGGTTTTGGTTGGCGAAAAATTCTTTTCGTCAACTAAACAACCACTCAGTTTTATGTCAAAACTTTAGGCAAATTTACCTTTGCTTGTAAAACATATTGCATATATTTTCATCAGAGATTTTCGTGTTGTTAAAAACAGTGCGGCTTTTGTCTGAATATGATGAACAAAGCGGTGAAGTATTTTAAAAGATACATCAATCTTTGATTTATAGCCCAGAAAAGGGGTTCTTCATAATTTGTTTATATTTCTTTAATAAACATTTTCTAAACTTTCTAAATCAAGGTTTACTTTTAAGTTTCGTTTTCAATTTTATTTTATTCGTCCATTTTATTAGGCTCTTTTCTTGTAAATCTTCCCAATTAAATTTGTCAATTCTACATCATATGCATATTTAAATCCAAAATGTAACTGTTCGTGAACCATAATCTCTCACTTTGCTCGTTAGCGGATAAGAGAAAAGTTATCGGCTTCTTTTGCTTGTCGTTGCTTGATTCGTGTAATTTGAGAGTATATTAGAAATGTTACAGAAACGAACGGTATTATTTTCCATCTGAAAGCTCCGTTAAAGCCCAATATGGTTCTAATGATGATTGTTTAATGTCCTTTAGAATAACGCGTTTAGGTTCTAATTTTCTAACTAATCTAACTCTTACATTTCTTTGAAGCAGGTAGCATTTGTAAATAAAACTCGTGGCTTCTACTGCTTTTATTCAAACGAAATTTCTTGTCTTCGCTCTACCTAATGTGTCAAATAAATAGCAAGGTTTAGTTTCTTTTCATAGTTTTTCCGTATAGGTTTTCAACATTAAGCTACTGTTCATTATGTTTCTCAATTAATTGGTTTATTTTTAGTCAATTAGTTCTAGGACTTGTTATAGACAGCAATTGAATGTTCGAGCCGAAATAGTTAATCCTCAAATTTTTTTTGCACGTGCCTCATTACATTCTAAAAATAAAAGCCTTAAAATAATGCTCGTTGAATTCAGAAGTCCTTGCTGAATATATTCATCCCTTTCGGCCACTCCGAAGTGCCAAAGCAAACACGACTCGACCAACCGTTGCCCGAACGTGAAATGAACTTTCGCTGATGAACCACAACAAAACCGTCATCCTTATGAACAGTGAATGAATCTTTCCTAACCAAAAATACTCCATCTCCCCATCCTCCATTCCGAAACGGCGTTCGAAAGCGGGAAGTTCAAAAGTTCATCGGCTCGGAACGTCCTCATCGACTCCCGCGGGAGAATTGATTAGGGCCGAACGCGCGATTGAAACCACTCCACTCCGCCAATCGCGGTTCCTCCCCACGCCCGATCGGATGCAGATTCCCGAACAGGCCAATAAATTTTTCATTAGAACATTAAATCACAAATTAATGAGGTCTGGCTTTCGTTCGCGACCAAGGGGGGGGGGGGGAGGGGGGAACCACGTAAATGGAGGAAGAAGGCACGAGTGTTTCCACCACGCCCGAGATCATTGGTTTTGCAGAAACGTCATAATTTAAATTTTCTCCCCATTGGCCCTTCTTTTCCCGATGTTTTGCCGATTAAATTTCGTGGGAGTTTATGGCACTCTGAGGGTGGAAAAATTCGCGACGTCGAACACTGACGCTCATTTGCATAAAGAAGAAATTATGCTAGCCCTAGACTTGTGGCCTCTCATACGCACATTTTCTGATGAGTGAGCATAAAAATTAGCACAAAGTCACCGAACGATAACTGTGCTAGTGCTGTGTCCTATTTTCCACCCTCCCCGAAGGACGAACGGATCATTTTCTAAGAGTGAAAAAAGAAGCCACCCAATAATAACCAATCAGCCGGCGTAGGAATTCGTGATCGAAAAGTCACGAATCATTAATTATGTCAAGAGGGACGCCTCCACCAGCACCCACCCAGTTTGTGTGACGGAAAGTTGAAGAACTGAACGGGGGCTTTTTGGTCCGGAACGAAGGAGAATCGGGGGAGAGGTGGCTTTCGGTGCCGCCATTTCTTTGGCGGGAGATAAACCGCGGATTGACACATATGTCAGATGGCGCCCGTAAATCGTTCGACCTATGGCACCGATCCCGACCCGCACCCCCCACTGGGTTCCTTTCCTTTCCTTCCCTCCCCCCTGCCGATGGGTTGATTAATGATATTACACGGCCGTTTTCATTTTCCCATTCCGTCGTTATTGTTTTGCCAATAATGAACAACGCAACACTCAATTTACATGTCGCACGCAACGGCTCGCAAAAGTAAGGTGTAACACGGAGGGTGGGAGTGGATGCTGGAACAAAAGCAACCCGAACACCGGAGAACCATTCTTCTTCGATTGTGTTACATCAAAAAGGTGACACGGCGTTGGTTGGTAGAAGCGTACCGCGTGCATGCGTTTTTCCGATATTGGCAGCAAAATGTTTTTCCATCCTCGAGGCCGTGAAACGCGGGATATAATAAATTGCCTCCAAGTGGTAGTGCGGGCCGGGGCCGCTTTGGACGGCACGAGCTCGGGGGTTGACAGTTCGTCAGGATACTGGAAGCAGTGCGTTGGCTTTTCCGCCCAACGGGAAAGGAAAGCGTCGAGCCGGAAGGAGGAAGGTTAATAAAATCCCACATCTATCCCACCGGGCGGGGGAAAGGGGGTAGAAACGGGGAGACGTTTGGTGGCCCACTTATGCCGCCTCGCCCCACCTCGGATCGGGTCGTGCAAAAGGTCAATAAATCATTCACGTTCCATTAGGCAAGTAGCACCCGATCTGTTGTGCCACCCCTCCCCCTGGCGCCCGTAGAGAGTGATCCAATTTGTGGTGGTCGGGTGTGGGTTGGGGAGGGGGGAGGGGTGGGAGGCTGTGCCAAGCCGGATGCTGCTGATGACGTCAGGAAAGGCTTCCCTCTTTGCCGAGCAAGACGTGTCCTTCCATTTCCGGGACGCTTCCCATCCGGATAGGCCACGTTCCACGGTTCCGGGTGTGTATTAGATTCTAGCCTCCGTTCATTTTCCCACTCGGTTTCGCTCGTTTCTTGCTCCACGGAAGATATAAGATTTTTAAAACGTCAAACCATCTCTTCCCCCGAAACACCGCGGAACACATTCGAAAGGGAATAGGAAGCAAAAATAAACAAAATTAGTGCCGGGATTCGAGCGGACAATTCAATTTCTGCTCACGTACCTCAACCGTCCGTTCGGCGGAATGGCGTAATGTCCGATTAAAAAACGTACGGGGAAAAGATAAATACAAGAACGGTGCATGGCGAAACGCAGATGATATGGCACGAATTATGGTAATCAACGGGACAGAGTGAGGATGGTTCGAATGACCGAATGGCAAACTAAAACTCCAGCAAAGAAAAGGAAAAAGAAAAGCTAACCGGTCAGGTAATGTCCTTTGACAAGGGTTATCGTAGAATGATGAATTTTTTAAACCGGAAGCAACAAAAGCGAAGGCAAACATTGGGGGGGGTGATTAGTTGATAAAATTAGAACAAACATTTCAAAGGGAATTTAAACCGAAGCAAACGAACGAAACATTTGACGTTACTATGGTAATTTGTGTTTATAAGTGCTGAATTCGAGTGCAGAAGGCTTTTAACATTTTTACTTTGAGTGAAAGTTGATTTCGTCTAAAATATTTTGCTCAATTTTAATTCTTTTCATTTCTTCCTATTTGGTTTTGAGAAACAAAGAAATTTCATATTTCGGCTGTGATTTCTTTTTCCTTCCAAAGTTATTCTAAGTCTTGTTTGTTCTTGTTCCAATCAACGGGAAACGTCTTCTAACTAATTTAGAATTTATTTTCCGGCGATTCTCGTCTTTATTGGAATTTAATTGACTGCCCGAGGGAAAAACGGTACGCCACATCGTTTGGCTATCATGGACGTCTAAGGAAAGAAGAAAGTGTGAGGAGAATGCAAAACAGAACCAAAAGCACCAACCAGCCATCCGAGAGGAAGGAAGCCATTTGCCGAAATGGTAATGTCGTAGCAGCTGTTACAAATGAACATTGGTGTTTGGCGCACCGGTTGTTGTGGTTTTCCCGGACGCCCAGCCTTGGAAGGCGCATGAAAAATGTCGCTCGAAAAGCCGCAAAACCGGCGGTGTTAACACGGGCGACAAGCGGATTTGAAAAGCATGTCCGTGGCGGATGTGTTTATTTTACCCAACGGAAGATAAGTTACAATTGAAGCTTTTGTTTTGGGATTGCTAATTGCAAGCGTACTGCTTAGGTTTATTTCATTTGCAGATGACTTCTCTAATCTTTTCAGATTAGCTTACTGTAGGTTTCAGTGCACATTTGAAGTTTACTGTTTGGTGAATTCAAGTGATGAGTAAATTATGCATTTGCTTAAAGAGAACTTAATTTCCAAAATATAAAATTTTATTTTATACTCATTTTAAAATCATTTGATAGTATTCTTAGAACATGATCTCCTTAACAATTAAATTCCGGGTCGGTTACTGGATCAAGTTGGGTTTGGAATAACATAATACAACGATACATTTGATTTGCTGCCAAAAATAACACTTTGTAAATCTCCCCAAATTACCTTGGGTTATCATCATCGTAATTCAATTTTCCCGCATCATCCCGCTGCTAATAAAAATCCCATTTAAAAATTAAATAATATGAACAAAATAATTTGCCTACGACCATTAAAGATTGCCAATTATCCCTCGTCCACCCGTTTGGCGGGTCAGTGAACCGTACGGAAAAGTGGTCAGCATCTCAACGAACAGCGGATGAACTTGAAGAACATTCCTTATCTCGCCCCGCGAAAGAACAACGCACACGAAAACATTAACTCTCATAATCTTCCTTCACTCTCTTCATTGGAGTTTTTCGGTCGGTATTCGGTAGGAATAACTCACCACACGAGTGAAGAACATTGGCGGTGAGAATAAGTTGCGCTTTGGGGTGCTTTTATTACCATTATTTTCCAATTGTTTCCATACAACGCAAAATATGCTCAATCCAGCCCATCATTCTTCTGCGTTCTGGCCTTCGCTCTGGCGCGTTGCACGTCGCACGTGGATAATATTGTTTGCTGGGAAAACTTCCCTAAAGTTTGCCAAACCGACTCCAGAAATAACCTTCCACGCGCGGAAGTTCTGCACCAGTTCGTGCTCATTTCTGGCCTTCACAGGGAAAACATTCTCGCCAAGGTGCGGTGGTTCGCCGAGTTGAGCCATAATGATGCAATGATTGGTAATTGTGCAGTCCCGGGTCCGAAAGGGTCGACCGACGGCGAGGACGGCTCAGGAAAGCCACAGTGCCGCACCCACAGATTAGCCCTCCCGTTCCGGATGGAGCGTACCACCTTGCTCTTACGGTTTCCTAGCGCTTCGGAAAAATGCAGCTTTAAAATGACACGCTTGGTGCAAAAAGTTTCACGTTCCACAAAATTAAGCCGTTGCGTTGGGATAGGTCCGGAAGGTGAATTTTGTCGAATCACGCTGAAGAAGTTGTCTGGATGAATAGAACTGGGGGTAGGGTTGTTTATGCTAGCGGAGTAGGTTGGGACGCGACCCGAATGATAGCACCCTTGTGGCCCTAACCTTAATTGACGAGTGAAAAGAACGGGAAGCTTTGATGTATCTTCGTTATTTCGATGCATTTCTCAAGTGAAAGTGTGCCAAATTTAAAGCTTAGCAGGCCATTTATTTGTATGTAGTATATATTCTTGTTTCTTTCATGTTGTTATTTTCATTTTGGATTATCTTCTTTGATGATATTAACTTTATTAGTTTTGAGTCAAGAAGTTTTCTCTTCGCAGCGGGATGAAGTGAGATGAGTTAAGACATTGGAATTAGGTTTGGAAAATGGAATTGCAGAGAAGTATTTGCACAAAATGGTTACTTATAAGTTACAAACTTTTTTTATGAAGAAAAACTATCTAATAAATAATCATAAATTGATTTTAAAATACGATTATTTTATTACGTAGCATTTTATTGTCATGATGATTTTAATCGTTTCACATCGAAATCTTCTACTGATTGTCTTGTATCACGTGCTACAAAAAATATTTCTGTCTGGTCATAAAATTTGCATCGAAAGCTTTTATCTTCGTAATCATAGGTTGAGTTGTGAAATTAACATTTTTTGTCACATTTTCATATCCATCCAGTATGTATCTTCGGAGGTCCTCTTTGTCACCTAGTCACAATCACGATGCTTAAAAAACTAGAAGACAATACTATTTTTTTTAAGCATGATTTGCATGAACTGTAGCGGAAAAATCCTGTTCTCGTTGTCTCGGTTCACTCCCTCCCCACTTTAACCTTCTATTGCATCTTTCACGTCAAATTCAACACAACACATCTAAAACCAAATTCTCATGCCTTTACTTGGAGTGACAGTTTTCTTTTAAGACCTTCCCTCACTTAGATTGAGATAACAGATGACGATTTGGTGGTAATTCGTTTCTAGTGTTTATTCACAAAGCAATAACATAGTTAGAGTCAAAGTGGAGGTCGTTTTTCAGAGTATTTCAATTATGTACAACAACATTTGGGCAATGATGTTTTACAAACTAACGCACAATGCAATAGACTTTCTATGCTGCAATGAAATTATTTCACAATAGAACATTCATGAAGTTTTTATCATTTTGATTTTCATTTTGGTTATTAAACTACCTCTCGCAGCATCATTTTTGTAAAGGCCATTAAGCGCTCATCATTTTTCAAGTGATACCATTTGTTATCTGGAGGTGTTTTGCTTTTATATGGGCCATTGAGATTAGAATCGCCGCAGCCGATGTACCACCAAGCACTACGAAAATGCTCGGCACAATTAAAATAAATAGAAATGTCATTGTCCCTATCCTTTGTGGAGAATTTCATACCATTGCTCCTCTTCAATGAATCTCCAGCCGTTCCGGTATATTTTCCAATCTTCAGTTCAAATCCTTCCGCTTCATTTCCAATCGAGAAATCGTCGTATCTTGCATAACCATAATTTCCCTGGTAGTCCTTGACTTCCACCAACAGTTCATGTCTTCTAGCTGACGTCAACTTGTGTAGATATTTCAATCCCAACCAGAATTCACGGTTGAGATCTCCAAAACCGTCGCGATATTCACTCCAATTGCGGAAGAAGTCGACTGCTCCATTGAACCGATGCTGGAATGTAATCCACCCTCCCCCGAAAGCTGCCTGTTCACAGTAAACCTTCACAAACTGACCGTACGCTAGCTGAATGTCGTATGTTCCTGACACGTTAGGTGCTGACCGGCATGAGCTATAAGCAGTAACTTCCACAATTTTCGATTGATTTCTGATAAACTTATTCTGAAGATCGGTTATCTTGTTGGTTTCATTTTGCAAGTGTTGAATGGTGGCTTGCAGCGTATGCTGATAAGAACTATTCACCTTCGCTATCAATTTGTTCTCCAGCTGTTCGAGTCGAGTTTTCGAATCGGCCTCTGTGCTCTTCACAATCCTGGTCACTTCCTGCAACGAAACTTCCCTTGCCTGTGTAGTTTTGTCCAATTCCTTCACAGTACGATCTGTTTCCTGCAAACATCAATACCACGCTTTGATATGTTGCTCGAAATATATAATTTCCTCTTATGTTTTCCAACCACATACCTTCATTCCAGACTGAACCTCTTTCAATGTGCTGTCCATTGCCTTAAAGATAGTCTCAAATTCCAACAGTTTTTTATGGAGGTTGTCGTCTCTCTCTTTAAACGTGCGGCCAATTTCCTATATAGATAAATAATTAGCTTCATGCACAGATTCAACAACATTTCTCTTTATTCACCTTCAATGCACGTTCCAAATTATCTAGTCTATCCTGTTGTTGGCCATCGTCCTGCTTCACTTCATCCGCACTACGCGACACCTCTTTTGGGGTGTTCTGACAGCTCTGATCTTTCGTTCTCAAATTTCGAACGGTAGCCTGCAGCTTGTCCTGCAGGAAGTCGAGTTTGCTTAGGAACAAATTCATACCGAAGCTATTGGAAGCAGAGGTAAAGTGAACTGAACACAGTACACCAACCAATAGCAAAATCACACGCGCACGAAATTTCATCACTAGAAGATCACGAAACAGGAACAACTCTACAGATGGACTCACTTTGTTTTCTGACGATCGTGTGTGGAGTTTGCCAATCTTTTATAAGGTCTCGGAACATTCTTTAATGCTCACAATAAGATGATAAGATGATCGTGGTTGTTGTGGGCAATGCAGAAATAACCTTCAAGCTAACCCATGAAAGGGTAGGTGTTGTTTGATAACAACCGTATTTTTAAACAACATTGCTTGTCCAGCGACGGTTCCAGCGGATATAGAAATCTTATGCATTAGATTCCTTCGAATCCTTTATTAATGAAAACATAGATCTATTTCAACACTATAACTAAACAAAATATGACATTTCAGACTCATATATTATCATCATTAAAACAATAACAAAGGAAATAGAAAACGATTTCAACCCTCTGAAGTCTATGTAACACATAACATGTATGTTTGTACTGTTTGTTTTAGTGGTGGGTTATGAACCCACACAACACGAAGTCGTATTAAGTTGAATAAATTGAATCTCATATTAGTATTTTTCGAATCGGAATCGCATTATGCATAGACAATGTACGAGCAATGTATATTCTTTGTTGCATATGATGCCGATTAAGAATGTAATACGATTTTCTTTATGCATACGTATAGATATACGAACAATGTACGGCTGATGTATATCGTAAGTCGTATATGATGCCGACTTAGAAAATATACGATTAAACATATACATTTTGAACAATGTACGGTTAGCGCCTCCACTTTTGTACGTATAGGCATTATTTTTGTATCATTTACGATTCAATCATATTGCATAGAAGTACGATTATTTCAAGTTGATATTCGATTTACATGCATATGTGTTGTGTGGGAATGCATTGTTATGTAGAAGTTATTCTTCGAAAATTATCACTGATACGACACTACACCAACCGAACCGATTACTAGGAATGTAATCTAGTCTGGGGTTTTCCTTGTCTTGTTTCTCTGGGGGTGCCCAAGGCGCAGCAGTAGCGCGAAGAAACTCCACGCCGCAGGTGTGGGATTGAATCTAGAATCTGGCACCCTTCGGTATTACGAACGGTTGACCACCCAAATCTATAATATACCGTCTTTCGATCACACATACTTTTTACGGAGAGAGGTCTTGTCCCACTACGGGAAGTCGGGCCACATAAAAAAAAGTTTTGAGTCTTATCGAATAGTGAATGAATTTTTGTTTCACTTGTTTCACTTTCAACATTTATCATTTATTTGATTTTTTTTCTTGTCCATCTCACATGATTCACTGGACTTTAAGCCTATTACTAATAAATATTGTATGGGTTTTCTGTAATTCGGTTCAAACTGATTTGTTTATAAAGAGCCTTACGGTTCATACGCGTTAGACATTTTTAAAGTTGGTTTAGCTAATAATGCAATAAAAAAAACTCACGAAATTAAATTAGCAGTTTCTTTTATGTCGAAACTGTTTCTAGTGAAGCCTCAGTAGCGAAACGACGTATGGAATTATTTGGTCAAACTTCAAAAATAAAAAATTAACCTAATTTCTCGAATCACAACCAAACGAATGCTGAATGAAAACAAGATTTAAGAAAACCCAACAAATGCTAGATGAAGTGGTATCGAAATTCCTTTAAAATCGGAGGTTTTTCTTTTTTATAGTTTTGAACTGAGCTTAATAACTCGGTTAGCATATAATATAATAATAATAATAATATAACTTTTCCATTCTCGTAAGCAAAAACGATTAATAAGCCAAGCATAAATCCTCGTAAATATTTTTTTCTCTAAAAGCTTGCGTTTCAAATGTTTGTAGGAAAAATACCCACACAACACGAAGTCGTATTAAGTTGAAGAAATTGAATCACATATTAGCATTTTTCGAATCGGAATCGCAGTAAGCATAGACAATGTACGAGCAATGTATATTCTTTGTTCCATATGATGCCGATTAAGAATGTAATACGATTTTCTTTATGCATACGTATAGATAAACGAGCAATGTCCGGCTGATGTATATCGTAAGTCGTATATGATGCCGACTTAGAAAATATACGACTAAACATATACATTTTGAACAATGTACGGTTAGCGCCTCCACTTTTGTACGTATAGGCATTATTTTAGCATCATTTACGATTCAATCATATTGCATAGAAGTACGATTATTTCAAATTGATATTCGATTTACATGCATATGTGTTGTGTGGGTAGTGAACAAATTTAAAGTCGTAGTAAAAAGATAAAGACATAGAAAGATCCCACGGAAAGTATGTAAAAAGACATGTAGGTTTTCTAAGACCAATAAAAATAATAAGCAGCACCTACGGTAAAAATAAAATTGATACAAAAACAGATCGATCTAATTTAAACCAAAGCCAACAACATTCGTTCAGTGATTGGACGCAAACGCTGGCCACTATTAACAGCTTTTACATTCTTTTCCACCGAAGAAGATGTTTCACTAGAAGGTGTTCCAACACTCTTGGCGCAATAATTTCAAGATCCTGCCCCTTTTCGAGGGCCCGACACCGAATCCCGGTGCGCAAACATTTAGCATCACGGTTAGCACGAAACCGAACCGCTAAACAACATTTCCGCCGCGCCGCGCATCGAGCTTGTTCCTCTCCCCTTTTTCCCTTTGCGATCGCGAGCACCCCTTAAGGTGTTATCGTTTCTTTCAGAGGAAGACCGGCCGGCCGGCCGGCCCATCATCCGGGGTTCGGTTCGTCACTTTACCGTTCAATGGCGTGCGATAGTGTTAAACCTGCTTGATCACGTAATATGATTGTTTTCCCAACAACAGGCGCTTGGGTTGTTTGCGCGCCCGAAGGAACGAACACGCGTTTGCAAGCGGATGGCCGATCTTGGCCTCGCATGTTGATAACGTTTCCCCGAGCCCGGGGCTGTTGTTTTACCTCGCTGGTGAGGGTGTGTGCGGTTTTTCTGGTGTGTAGTTGGCAGAACATATTCCGGTCGATAGGCAGATCGATCCCGCCTGCCAGCTGTCGATCGCGAGTGGGTACAATTAAGCGGGCATCGAAACCACCCGCAAGGGGGTTTGGTTGAGTTGGTGGAGAGTATGTACACACACACACACACACACACACACACTCATCGTATGCCACTCATGCTTCGTTCCGTTCTGTTTCGTTCCGCTGTGTGTAGGGTTGCCGGCGGCTTTCCGGACTCGCGCACCTGCCTGCTGCACCAGAAGCTGCAGATGCTGAACGTGTGCATGGAGCGTCGGACGCTGCGCGAAGGTGGGCTCCCCTTTTCGATGACGTCGGCGGGGGGTGCTGCGGGCGGAGAGTCGGACGAGGAGTTCTTCGACTGTTCGGACGAAGAGGACGCCGCTCGCGGTGGTGACGGTAGCCTACCCGAGCCCGTTGGCCGGTTGTCTCGGCTCGGGAAGATGCTGCTGGTCGGGTCGGACGAACCGCTGTACATTCCCGTCACGCAGGAACCGGTCCCGAAGACGGAGGACCAGCTGGAGGACGACGCGGAGGTGATGCTGAAGCTCGGCCCGGGCAGTGAGCTGTGCACGCAGATGATGAGCGCCTCGCTGCTGTCCGACATGGAGAGCTTCAAGGCGGCCAATCCGGCGGCCGGGCTGGAGGACTTCATCCGCTGGTACAGTCCGCGCGATTGGCTCGAGGACGAGCCGGTCGACGAGCAGGACCCGTTCGGGCGCCGGGGACACCTGAGCTCGCGCATGCTCATCCCGGGCAACACCTGGCAGACGGTGTGGGAGAGTGCCCGGCACGTTCCGGCCCGGCGCCAGAAGCGGCTCTTCGACGACACGAAGGAAGCGGAGAAGGTGCTGCACTTCCTCGAGTCGCGCACCATCGGCCAGATCGCCCAGCTGTCCATGGCCACACTGTTCCACGTGGCGCTGCTGACACTGGCCGGCCAACCGAGTCCGCCGGAACGGGAAGCGGTTCCGCGGTTCCCGGAGACGCTCGAGAAGCTAACGGCCAGCTGCTGCAAGCTGTCGCGCGAAGCGTGGACCAGCGACGGCCCGCGGGTCGGTTCGGCGGCCAAATACGAGCAACTGCTCGGCGAAATGATGCAGCTCGAGTGCGTCATCACGCAGGTTCGGAGCTTACAGCGGAAGCTCTTCGAAGCGGGCGAAAGCTCGCCCGAGCTCGTCCAGCGGATGTTGCAAGCGCGCGAAACGGAGCTGCCAGAGGGCGCTGGGAGTACGATGGCAAGGCGCTTGGTGGGCATGTTCGTGGAGGCGAAGCGGGCGGCCAACGAACAGGCAACAGATCCGCACGGCGGGTCGAGTGTGGTAAGTCGATTTCGTGTGCCTTTTATTAAAAAAAAAACTCATCAATAAACGCATCAGAGAGGGCCTTGGAAGGCTATAGCAACCTTAAGGGCACGTTAAACGAAGCGTAATCGCTGGTCTCTAGTGTATCGTCGATATTCTGGCCAAGCGTCATCTGTGCTTTGTTTATGTTTTTGCAATTTGGTAAAAGTTGCAACATTTACTGAAGCTACAGCTATTATTTGGTTGTGTATTGTTGAACACATACAAAAACTACGCTAAATAATCACAGAATTTCGATAAATATTCGCAATCGAATCGAACTGTTGATTCGTTTGTTTACGTTCTGACAAGATTACGCATGCGATTGTAGGGTAGGTGAGTCAAAATTCTTTTTGACAGATTGACCAGCGAAATTTCACGATTACGCTATCGATTACGCTTCGTGTCCCGTACCCTTTAGAGAATTTTATAATTACTTTTCCACTTTTAACATTGAAGACGATAAACTTTTGAAACATGGTACTGCAGGATTTGTAATGTCTCGTCTAAAAGGAATTTTCTAATATTCCAAATTAAAGTTCTTTAAATTTTGTTATTTTATACTGATTTTTCGGTAAATAGTTGAGGAAAGTAGTTAATATCACAGCAGGAAGTTGCTCAAATTATATCAAAATTGTTACGGATGCAAAGCAAAATTATTTAAGAGATGTATTAAGTCTTATGTAAGACAGCTTAATAGTTCATTGGCGTTTTAATACAGTCATGATTGAACGATGTACAGCACGCAATGTATTAAAGATGTCAATTTGTTAATTGTAATTAAATGAATGAATTGAATATTGAAGCGCTTAAGATGGAAGAGAGTCAGTTAAATTGAAACTCAAGTTCCATAGGATACGGATGGTTCCTTGTTTGTAACGAAAGAATATTTCAATGTTAACTTTGATGTTATTCCTTACCTTCTACAGTCTCTACCGGATCCGATCGAAAAGCAGTTCACATTGCGCCTCAGCGGAGATACGGTTAACAAAGGTCCAGGAACTCCACAATTTTTGAGGTACTGCATGAATGTCAAATTGAAGTAATATTTTCCACAGGTGTTACCATGTTTTCTTTTCTTTCTTTCTAGAGCGATCCTGACCTCACAGGAATTCCGACTGTGTGGTGCATTCAGCCGAAATACAACATTTTACTAAATGCCGGTTTCGATGGGAAACAATCGAACCATTACACCATGGCGTAACCACATATATTCGATATTATTACCTAAACATTATACGAAAACCGCACGATTCAAATAAATGATAATCTTTCTCGCAATTTAAAACTGTTATGAAATATGAACATTATTTCTTGTTGTAGGTAGTTGTCCGAAATTTTATTCCTCCGTTCGTACATTTAATTGAATAACAGATCAGAAAATCGTTATTCGTTTAATCAAAAATGTTCTGTAGTGGGACTGTAACGTTATGCCAAAAGTCTCGATCTGCGCTTGACCTTGTTAGTCATTGAAATGGCGTAAATATTTTAAAATTAATATGGTTGGCATCTCTTATGTTACATGAATCAATGAAAATTCAGCACTTTTAAGGGAACAATAAGATCAGGCGAAAAACTAAATATAGAAGACTTTGCTCATTCTTAAGAAAATAACAATATCGGTTACGGGTAGATTATAATTTCTACTAAATGCATTTGTTCTCCAAAACTGTATAAAGAAAAATGAACTAATGCCCAACATGGTTTGTAACGAACTTCTTTCTACCATATTGAACATTTTATTTCTGGTACATTTTATATAAGGAAAACATTTCTGGTATAAGGAAAACATTTTAAATCTACTCTTTTTTGCCGATTATTTCCGAAAAGCCATCAGATCGCATCCTGTTGGTGTTGGAATATAATCGCAACCATCGTGAATGACCATGCGCCTCCATAGGGAATGGCTTCGCTCAAGTTTGCTGTTCCGTAGGCTGTTCTGTTTAAATCCGTATAATATTTCTCATGAAATGAAAAGTAGAAAAACACAAGCTCCTCCGCATATGGTTTTAAAACTTTATTATAGATGTTTTTTTTTTCCTTCGCTTACGATTAAACTGTTGTTACCCACGACATCGATCCGTACAGCCTGCAGTCGGTATTTGTTGTGTTTGTTTGTTTGTTTTTAGTTTTCATCAAATCGCCCACGTTCGTTCCCTCTATTAGTTTTCGTTTCCCCATTCTCGAATTCTCGAAAACAGTGTAGCGTCGACCCTCGTCTGATCGCAGTCTCACAAATGTACACTAAAATAATCGTTACCTTTGCAGTTTATTCTTCCTTTTTTTTTTGTTTGTTCCGTTTGCTTAATATTCACGACGCTCCCATCTGTCCGGCGGCTAGCAGTATTGTTTGTTTTTTTTTTTAATTAAATTGTTTTTAATACATAGTTCATTAGAATAAGGTTGAGTCCAGCGGTCGTTGCGATCCATCGGTCGGCCAACGTTAAGTTTTGATTAAATAATTTGTTATACACATGCGTTATTGTTGTCATTCGTTTTTTTTTTGTTTGCCTTCCATTTTTCGTGCAAAGCATCGTTTCTTTTTCTTCTTACAACGCTCCCAATTAAACGATTCCCTCGTTCAATAGTTCGTACTGAAAACAAACCACTACCGGGAGCCAACCTTTAATGTTCACCGAGGGGTGGTTCACAGCAGAAAGAAATACAATAATCATGAGGAGGATGAGGAGAACTATACTTACAGATTAATGATTAGTCACTAGCTTGTTGTCAGCGGTTCTGATCCCTCCTGCCATTCGGACCCCGTTTTTTTTCTCTCTCTCATCAGAATGAGCTTTCCCGTATATATTTATAGATACCTTCCCAGTGTGCCTTCTGTGTATCACCGGTTGAGAGGGATTATTATTCGGTTCAGCTCTGGCCTACTCACTCGCGCGACACTTTGTCCAACGTTTACTTCTAGTTGATTACCACATCATTGTTGTCATTGATCGTAATAAATATATATATATCAGATATATGGGGGTATATGTATGTGTATAAAGATACATCTCTGCGCTGCGTCTACACTCACTAGCTCTGATTCGATTCCGATACCGGGCAGGGGATATTTTCTACAAAGGGATTTCTGGCCTTCCGTCTGCACTACACGTTCGGATTGGTTCGGGACTTTACTTTATTTCTACGCTTTACTTCACTTTACGAAAGATTTTTCCTCTACAAACAAACTACTGCTCGTCGAGTCCCCATCAAGAAATGGCGCATTTGTCGCCCGCAATAGATGCGCAAAATCTACCTCTGCCTGACTCATCGTGTGCTTGATGATGATCCTTCACGAGGGCCCTAACCTAACCGAATCGCTACCCTAAGGCTCGCCTATCCTAGTCTCTCTCTCTGCTACACAACTACGATGCAACAACGTACGTTTGAGCCGACGTTGTTGAAACAGTTATTTATTTTGTCACAGTCACAGTAATTAGCTCCTGCCGGTTGTGTCCCTGCTGCCGTTGAGCCTCCCGCCGGGAGTGTGGGTGTGGAAATCTAAAACCATCGAACGGGTCCGTTTTTTTTTCGGGATTCGAGCCATCGAACAAACCACCACCACACGGTTGGACAGGGAAGGAGAGAAGTAAAACTCGTACTGTAAGCGCCACGGGAGAACTGTCGGCGGACTGTTGTCTTTTGCTTTGTTTTTACACCCTACTTGTATATGGTCGTGGTCGTATCTAACGTTTAGCACGACGTTTACATCAAATATACTACTACACATCACTATGTCCATCCATCGGTTGATCCGCCTCAAGAATGGTTGCAACTAATATACAGCTCCACTCGAAGTCGCGGAGATGTTCCTCCCTTGAGCTCCCCCTTCACGAACCTCACGCACCACCCCGCCTTCCTTTGCCCTAGATGAGGCTGATGATTTTGCTCGTATCCTTGGCCCGGGCCAGCGTCTCATGTCATGCCCGACCGAAGATGGCCGACACGTCGCCGGTGCTCTGCGAGTGCGGCATCGCGCCACCGTGATGGTGATGGTGGTGATGATGGGCCGACGACGTCGACGACGAGTACTTGGACGCCCCGTTTATTGTCTGCGTGCTGCCCGACGTACCATTGTTGTTGTTGTTGCCCCCGCTGTGGTGGTGGTGGTGGCTGTTGTTGTTGTTATTGTTGTGGTTCGCATTCGATAGGCCCGCACCGCCGGCGGTCACTTTCCGGGCCGTGTTCAACCGGTGCAGTGAGTATTGCTGTTGTGCCGTTTCGAGATCGGTAGCTGTAAGGGAGAGAGAGAGCGAGAGGCGAAACACCGAAAGTAGAAACGATGGGGAAAAACAGAATTCATTAGTATTTGGTAGGAAAAATCCAGTTTGAAGTTTGATAGAACTCGTCGGTCGAAACTACAATGCGAATGTGAAAGATTAATTAACGAATGCACCAAATATGATCGTCGCGCAACCATTCCGGTCACAAAATGCCCCTTTCATCGAATGAAATTAGTGCCATCGCGAGCGAAACCCCTTTTTTGTATGACTGTTATTGGTGAAACTGTGTATTTTGAAACCCGGCTCATCGACCGGATCGACAATGGAAAACGAACACTGCGAGGAGGAAAGGACGAACACATGCACAGATGATGAACAACCGTACCTTTTGGGAAACCTTTGCTACATCCTAACGAACAACTGGTAACATTCCCGACCGATGGGTTAGTCTGTACGTTTCGGTGAAAACATAGAGAGTTGTTAGAAGATGACAAAAAGAGAAACACAATATTTATTGTGGAGCAAATCGGATTTGATCTCCGGTTGAAGTTGTACGTTATACTAGCAAAATTAGATACTGACTTTCTAGCTGATCCTAGCTTACCGAAGGAAGGGAGCTTAAACGTTTTTTTTTTTAAATACTGCTCTAGTTATACTTTCAACTACTATCAAAATATGTATCATTCAATCAAGCGTGCTACTTTACTTGTTACAATTATAGGTTTTTCTTTTTCAATTAACACATACAGCAGGAAAAACAAATCCCCACCCTTTGCACGAAGAAAATGACCCCTTTTCACAATGGAAAAGCACACAAATGCGGGATGAAACATAGACACACAGATGAACACAAATGGTCCCATGATGAAACACACCGAAACACCGTACGTTCATCATTCTTCCAAGCGTTTTCGGCACGCGAAGCAAAGTTTTGTTTGTTGGCCAATTGTTGCTTACATTTCATTCGCTTTGTTTTTTTGTTTTCGTTTGCTCTTCTTATCAATCACAACTCAGATTCTAACAAGTGTCCAAAGGTGGTGGAATCCAATAGGCCTAGAATGGTGGAGAAGAGAATTTGGAGGTTGTTGTCGCTTTTGGTTGGATTTAAAAAAATATGATTGAATTTGTTTGTTTGTGAGGGTTGGGTCGCGCCAACCCCCCCAATACCGTTCAATGCCGTTAGCGAACAACACAAACACGATTGAAATGCGTCCAGTTAAAGTTAAAAAAACACCCCTTGAACTCAAGAACGGTACAAACATTAAGTAAATGAAGTTGACTGATAATGCAATCGAGATGGGATGTTATGTGAAGTGAAAACTGTTGAACGCGTATCATGCACTTTCCGAATCAATTCTTTACTTTCCAAATGGAGACAATATGTATATTCGCTCAAGGACCGGTGGTTGAGATTATGATTTTCCTGTTTGATGACGAATCAAAACAACCGTGAATCGCAATCTCAACTAACCTGCAGCTCGATGGGTTTGGGGGAAGGACCTCACAAGCGGTTTATTAGAAGCTTTCAAACCAGCACAAAGCAGCTACGCGGGATGGAGGCAGGAAAATAAGCAAGGAACAGTTGGGATGGTTTGGTTTGTTTGTTTGTTTGTTTGATGTGTATCGGAAAACAAGGGGGCGAACAGGGATCGATTTATGCATTATTTCTCTTTCTGCTTATCGAACACGGAAATCAACTCCTTGACGGTGGTGCAGCTGATCAGCAGCTTCGTCAGCGGTTGCTTCAGCGCCGTCACCTCCTTACCTACAACAAAAGAGACACGTGTTCGAACAAACGGAGCACGAGTGCGATCGTTTGAAATTTATTCAACGGTAAAGTAACGCTTCGCATGCAATAGGAACAACGGTAACGCGTAACGCTTCCATAACAAACCCAACTTGTTTGCAAGCTTGCACACAAAGAGGCATGAAAGCAACGTGTCGAAAATCGAGCTCCCAACGAAAGGACGACACCAATCCTTCTTCGAGCGTCATTTCTTTAGTTCTACAAAACACACATCACACACTTTTCACACTTTTCTAGCATTAGGCAGCACCCTTTGTACGGAGCAAAACCGGACGGCTGGCGTGGGATTCAAAAAAAAAAAAGGCGAGTTTCCGCACACCTACCTTTGACGCGCTCTTTGGTGTACCGCTGGTTCCGGTTGGAGGGAGTCTTTATCTCCGGCAGGATGGTGTTTGGTGTCATTGGCTGAGATCGCTGCAGTTTGTGGAGGAAGTTCAGCTGGCTGTCGCTGCTCTCCTTCGACTTGGACGAAACGTAGGTCGAGGATGCGCTCGGCTGCAGCCATTCGTGGCGCGCCGCCTGCTCGGGCGTCATGCGCTTGTGTGGATCCCAACTGCAATAGAAAAAAAAAACGAGGAATTGTAGCTGAAGTGGGTAGAAAATGTCCAAAATTTAACTAACTTTCTAACGCATAGTGTTTTTTTGCTTGGGAAATTTAGTTTGAACTGTATTGGGTTTACTCCTTCCTTCCCATTTAAATTAATTTTTGACTTATGATAGAATTCATTTAATTGCAACACATTTTCAATACGTGTAAAAGTAAACATTTGAGTGACATTTAAGTTTTTAAATACCACCACTTTTCAATTCCGTCATTCTGTTGCAACTAAATTTCCTTTAACCTGGGTAAATTCTCCTCCATTCAATTGTCACGAACCAAAGTGAAACACAGGTTCCCACTTCCGGCTTGCCTTCCTAAAACCATCGATAAATACCGACTGCAGCGCCCTACGAGTACATTTCCCTACGAGGCCACCGGGTCAAATTTAATCGAAAAATTACCATCCGGGGTGACCATGAATAAAAGCCAACAGCCGAGCCGGCTTTTCCGCCAACATCAGCAAACAGAAGAGCCGGGCACGCAAACGAACCACGCACCTAGTTGGCATTCGTGTGCTCCTTCCGTGAAAACGCGCCCAAACCAGACCAGCGCAGTGTGTCAGCGTGTGCTGGTTGGCCTGCCCTCCCTTTACCGGCCGCGTGGTAATTATTAAAGTAAGGTCCCACTCCGAGAGCCAAAACGAACTTACTCCAAACATTTGCTGACGAAATCGATGAACACGGTATCGTTGCAACGCAGGGCCTGCGACAGCGTCTTGGAGGCCGGTTTCCTTTTGCGCCCCTTCGAGTTGGTGATGCATCGCGGGACTCCTCGGGAATCTGGAAAATCAAAAAAAAACAATTCGTTAGACTGAAAGTCAAGGGACACAAAACTAATGCGGAAGGAAAATGTAATGCCACTAATCAGTGGCTTTTGCTTAAAAAAAAACACCCAAGAGCGGACATGGAAATAAAAACACGCCCTCCGAATGCAGGTCACGAGGCCACCTTCCGGGGGTGGGGTTTTTCCATTTTTCCGTGCTTTGGAGTAATTCAAATGGTGCGTATTGGATTTGTTTTATTTGTGTTTGGTTTATGCCTTGTTTCACTGACCGAAGAACAGCCGCTTGCGGGTCGCCAGCTGGAAGACGTCGTTCGGCGGGACGCCCAGTATTTCCATTATGCACGCCAGCTGCTCGACCTCGTTCTCCCCCGGGAACAGCGGATAACCGGTGTACAGCTCGGCCAGAATGCATCCTACAATGGAAGTGGAGAGGGGGAAAAAATACATGAGAACCATTCAGAAATTAGTAACGTGGAAAGCACAACACAAGGAAACAACGGACGCTAAATGACGCACGAACACCGATCGTAATCTTTGATCTACATCCTGTCGGTGGGTCGCCGTTCAGGAAACGGGAACAGGTAAAAGGATTAGTCAGTCGAGAGGCGGGTTGTTTCGTACTCGTCGGTGGTTCAATTGGGGGGTGGTTTTTTTTCTACTGCAGTTGTTTTGTGTGTTTATTTTCCACCCACACGATGAATGAATTGAACAACGGCGGGCCGGTTGTTGCATGCTCGATTCAATTATCACTAAGTGGTTGAGCATAAGTTAGCAGTTGGTGGTTGGCTGGTGGTTGATTTCCGGGTCGATTGCCGCTCTCCTGCCCCTCTGCTGCCCCTCCGAGTGGTTCCTCTTTGTTTGCGCCCCTCGAACGTGTGAACATTCGGTGAGGATTGTAGATAGATATGGCCTATAACTTCGCTTCCTTCTTGAGCGAGTTCGTCGTCGTCACACACACACACATGACGAGAAGTATGGAAACGGTTGCGGTTTTCTTTCTTTCCGTTTTACGATGCATCATAAAACATTCGCGATGAAGAGCCCTCACGACGTTTTCGAACGTATGGGAATGCATTTCGAAGTCAAAAGGGATACGTTTTACTGACAATTTGATTGGATGCAAATTGACAACCAACACACAACCAACCAACCCACCAACTACCAGCTGCTGACGAAGGCGGGAAAACCGCATGTTGACATACATGATTGCTTTATTCCACCTTCGCAAGAACGATTTCAGCGGCCAAACGATCCGATTCACCGACCCATCATCACCGAACGGCCATCTTTATTGAAGCGTTAAACCACCACCAACGATCATAACGAAGCGGGCAGAAAAAGTGAAACAAATGAAACAAAACACACACGCCTCATTAACAGGGGTGTCAAATTTATGCTCACATCACCTACACCCGAACCCGGACGGCGCACGCGAAGCGCACTGCGGCATCATCCTTTGCTCGTTCTACCGCAAGGACGAAAAGGGGAAAAACATTCTCCCGAACGACAGGAGGTGCCGAGAGGAACGTGCGGCTTTCGGGCGAAATCGATTATTTCCACGTGCATAATAAAATATGCACAATCGGGAGGGGGGCCCCACGAGCGGAACAGCCCGAGTCCGCTTCTCATGGTCACCGGTTTTTGATTGCGTGAAATATTACGTACCGTGAAACGGTAAACCGGAGATGCCGGCGCAAGCAAAGGAAGAGAAGGAAGCGGGGTTGATGTCATGCAGTTTTCACTCGTGCTCGTTCGTTGCTACAATTACACACCAAGTGCTTGTGTGTTTTAGATTTTCCCTGGTTTTATTTGCGCTTTCCGTTCGGTTCTTTGCGCAATCGTGATCTGATACGGAAACTAAACGGAAAGTGATTTCTTGCGTTGGTAGATAACGTATGTGTGTGTGTTTAAAGGATTGAATGTCTTTGCCAACAACACGGTGCAACTTGAAAATGACCATGCGCCTCCATTCGGTCGGCGAAAATCGAACAACCTTGCAATTAGTCTCGGAAAAGGGGGGGGAAAACAAACAGACGAGAAATATTTGTTCAAATAATTAGATTCCCCTTAAGCCGTACGCATTTTCCCGACGTTGGTTGATTTTTCTTCTCCATAGCTGTCATGCCTTTGTTGGAAAAGTGTTCGGGAATCATAAATCTTTTTATTTTTGTGTTCACCCCAGACTCAGACAGACATGTGTGTGTGTGTGTGTGTGTATTCGACGGATTGATTATTCCATCAAATATGCATTCCGCACCGACACTATCCGATTATGCGAGGTCAATTGGAAAACCGTTTCATCGTTTGGCCTGGGTTTTGTGTGCGGGGGAGGGGGGAACGGGAAATCGTATGTTACCTTTTGGCCTGTGTGTAGGTGTTTGAGTGTGTGTTTTTTCGAGCTGGTCATCTAAAATTCATTTTCTCATTGTCGTCACGGGCTGAACACCGAAGGGTACCACCTACGTCACATTTGCTGTCCGAAATTAAACTCCCCCGGGGGGAGGGGGGAGAGGGAAGAAATGGGAGTCGGGGAGTTGAGGCTTACCTAAGCTCCACATGTCGATACCCTTGCCGTACGGGTAGCCGAGGATGACTTCCGGCGACCGGTAGAAGCGGGACTGGATGTAGGTGTAGACGGTTCGGTCGGAAAAGCACGAGCTGCCGAAATCGATGACCTTTATCGAACTGCTGCCCCGCTGTTTGAGTAGCACGTTTTCCTGGAACCAAAAAAAAAAAAACAATTCGGAGATTGGAAACGTTTTCGATTCGGAAAATTGCCCACCCAACTTTGGTTTGCTCGTTCGGCAGAAATTTTCAACTTACCGGTTTTAGATCACAGTGAATAATGTTCAGATCGTCGAGGAACCTTAAACACTTGACGATCGAGTTGCAGAACCGCCGGATGAGGCTTAGGCTGAATCCCTGATAGTTGTTCTTCTTGATCAACTCGTACAGGTTCAGACTGAAAAAAGAGAACAACAAACGAGAAACCAAAAGTGTAGTTAGTGAAATGGATCAATTAGCTTAACGGCTCTATTTCATGTCTGGCGATCGTTTGACGTTCGGCATCGTTCCGTAAAGCGGACGACGACTCGCCCGACGCAGGAGTCTTTTCTTTTAGCCCAATCTTATAAAAACCTCGCGTTTGTCTAACTTCAATCGTACCTTCATTGTTAAATGTCAACCACATTGACTCCGGTTTCGTAAGTTTGTTATTTTTCCATACAGAAATAAAACCTAAACCGCGTTCCGTCCATTTAGTAAACAACAGTGGCTTTTCTCTCCAAATCACAAACTTTAAACATTAGCCTACGAGAACGCACGAAACGACAGTTCGGGCGAAAAAGTTTGCAAAATGTTATCGCAAGGTTCATGTCCTCCGGCAATAAGTAAAAGTTACGTTTAATTATGTCACTAAATGTTGTTGATGTTGTTGACTATTTTTCCACCGAAACACTAAACAACCGGAACTCCGGGAACGTGGAGGGTTTCCGAAATTTGTGTCTTTGGTTAAGGCTTTCCACGGTACATCTGATAAGAAGCGCAAAGCCCGTTCCGAAGATTCGTCCCAATAAGCTTTACTTCCGGAAGTCGAGAGCTTCGTAATGACCTTCGAGCTGTCAGGCTGGGGGGATTTTAATTTGGCGAATTGTTTACCACTAAACAGCAAAAGTTTGTGGCCTGGGAAAATGGCAATGAAAAATGAATGGAGGAGCGTATCGAAGGGCACACGGACTCGGAATGGCGAATAAATAAACAACTTAATAGCTACAACGAAAAGCTCCCCATCCGCAAACAGAAGAAGGCACCTCGAGAAGGAGGGCTTTCAGCGTTACTAATTGTTTCGAATTATCCTGCTTTATGAAAAATAATCCCTCCCAACGGAAAGCCGTCTTCTTCCACGGGGACAAAAGGTGAGCAAAACGATTTTGTCACGGGGATGCAATGCATTTTAAAGTTTAAAAAATTACCCACCATCATGCTACATATATCTTGAGCGGATCTGCGGTAATTTATTTACCACATGCAACACACGGAGCCGATGCACCGAATGCACAAATGTGCAGCTTTTTCAGTGACCTTCCCTGACCTGAATGCAAACGCCAGGGAATAGTTGAGCAAACTTTCGGGTGTTTTCCATTTCGGTTTTCCCCCTTTGCCAAGGGCTGAAATGTCACGGTCATTGCCTCAACAGGACAGTAAAATTAATGCGAGCATTAAAAAATTCGAAACAAATTAAGAAAGCATGATAAATACATTAAAATATGTGTATGTGGAGTAATCTTGCTTCGGGAAAAACCTTTATCCCGAGTATGTTGAATTGGTCTCCCGTTACGAAGGAATGATTTTCCGACGTCCGTATGAGTCAGTTCTCGTGTTTTCCAGCTGAATGGTACAAAGTTCCTGTGCCATCTCGCTAAGGGCGACTTCCAAAAGACGGGTCGAAAAACCCGATTCCCCATGACCTTCCGTTTGTCCGTGGAATGTTGTTTTTCTGTTTCGCTGGATTAAAAAAATGCTAAACGCTTCAAAAAGGAGCGAATTAAAATAAAACGCAGTATCAATACGACGCGGGTGTCCCGAAAACTTTCCTCCCATTCTCGTGTCAATGTGAAACTACCAACGGTTTGTTGCAAAAGTTCGACCGTTTGGCGCAACCGAAACGCGGTCGGTTCACTTGCGCGATTTTCCCACGTCAATTTTTGATGGTCTCCCGTTTGGCACCCAAATGCGTCTAATTTTTCCCCGCACCCTCAAACACCGTCGAAACTTTCGCCCTTAATCGTCAAGCGGGCCCAACGAGCGTTCCATGTTGACGATGGATTACGATAGCTAAACATAGCGTGGAAGTGGAAGAAGCGCTTGCGGAGCTTATCTGATGAGCTCCCACACGGAGTATGTGTGTGTGTGTGTGTGTGTTTGTGCAGTTCCGGACACGGTGGCAAACGATGAACTGGAAATGGGTAGCGAACGGTACCATCCGGTCGCCGGAAGACACGCCGCTAAAGTTTGCCAGTGAAGTGATTTTTCATTTCTAGCAACCAAACTTTATCCATCGCTGCGGCTTTTCCACGCGGGGCCACGCGGGCCAAGCGGGGGGGTGAAGGTTAAAAAGTTGTGCCCAACCCGGGCAGTAGGTAAGCCCACGCATCGGCGCCCTGTAACATACGCCAGGCCGGAACCTTCTTCGCCGAAAGGGACAACTTTCTGCCACAATCCGTTTAACGTCGGCATGATGAAGTCCTTTTTGCCCAAGCGGCGTGCGTGGATGGTCGGATGGTATTGAACAAGCGACCACGCTAAAAGCTGACCCTCTCCCATCCCCTTACTTCACACGGGTAAGGTGACACGAAGCCAGTTTGGGCGTTCCTGTGGTCGCCTCGGGCCTCGCCGCATTAGAAAATGCGTGTTAACCGAGTTAGGCAACAGTTTGAAGCCTCGGGCCGGATGCGTGCGGGCAACCGTCGGAACGCTAAATGGCAGTTCATAATTATCTCCAAGTTGAATGAACAACCACCGACGTTTGGGGCACACGAAGGTTTGCGCACTGTCTCGAGATGGTTGGCAGCAATTAAAATAAATTATAAATAATCTAATTTGCGTTCGGAAAAATAAACCAATTAGAAGTTATTAATTATTAGAAACATTAAACTGGCTGGAACTCGCGGACGCACCGATGATCTCTCTAAAACCGATTTGACTTTACTAATCTATTCTTTTAGTGTTTTCCTGAAAAAGGAAAATAAATTAATTGCGGCTGGTTTTTAATTCGGAAATAAACGAGTTGTTTAAATCCTCCAACCAACGATTGCTCGTTTAATCAATAGCGAAGATACTGATCGATTTGTTTTCAAACAAGTTCCTTCACATCTGCACCGGTTCGCACAGACACCGAATGACAAACGGAACCATTTCCCTCCCCCCCATCGCTCCCCAAAGTCGTTGCCGAAGCCGTTTTTATCTTTCGCCGTGATTTATTTGCATATCATCGTCGTTATCGGGCAGCATACGACATTAAAACCCGGAGCGCGCGCGAATCCATCACAAGCCAGTTACGAAACATGCTGCACGGTATTATACATATTAATCCTGCCTTCCCCCCAGCACGTCCCTGTGTTCGGGGTTTTCCGCGTCGCAATTTTCCCATTATCACTCGTCGGGAGCTGTCGATGCGGAGGAAAGATTTAATTAAAACAACCCAAACAAACTTATCGCACCAGAACTATCGCACAACTATGGGCAATTAATTGCGTTCCGGCCCCATCGCTCGGGAGTTTGCTCCTTTGGCCATCGCCCGTTCGGCGTTGAGTTGCAGAAATTACGGTACGGTAATTTTTTTTTGTTTTTTTCGCGAAAGTAACTCGAAGTTGGTAACCTTTTTGCGGCAACAAAATGGAAACATTTTATTTTTCTTCTCCACCTAACCGGTGCGAAAGGCGAGGAAGCCAAGCAAAACTTGCGGTGAACTTGCGATGCGAAGAAAATTGGACGATTTTGGACAGGACTCCGAAGGTTCTCCAAATGTTTCACCAAAAAAAAAAACAAACCCCCCCCCCCCCCCGAAAACCACACGTAACGGTAATGTTTCGTTTTAGAAGGAAAAGAAAAACCCCTCCAGAGCCAGCCGGTGGAGACGGGAGTGCGAGAAAATGGCAAATATATTGGATTTATTTTGGTTACGGCAGGGATTATTTTTAGCACAACTTGTGCATTTTTTTATATGCAAAGAAAAACTCGGACTCGTCAGAAGAAAAAACCGAAGAAACTGTAACGAAGGACATATGGAGTCGAAAACGAAACGGTTCAAGCGAGCATAAATCCCGTGCGCGCGGGAAAACGGATATCGCGTACACTAACTCACACTCGCCATCGCCGAGGGTTCGCAATTGTACATTGCAAATGAAACCCAAACCGAAGTAAAGCCTTGCACGGCCCTCTGATTGGCAGCAGGACACGGATTGCGTTCGAACGGAAATGGGGAAAGTAGAAAAGTTACCAACCATGCTGGTGAGCTTAAGCGGATTAAGTTGAACGGTGTAATAACGGAACCGGTACTCATTGCCACAGCTCGACGTAACGAAGTTAATCTGCTTTTGTTAAACGAAAAATGTGTGGTCCAATGTTGCACCACAAGGGATGACTCCACCAATTAAATTATAAAGGCCAAGGAGAATCATCGTTTTCTAATGGATTCCTGTTAGTCTGAAACATAAATCTCTACCCTTTTTAGGAAAGTTTGCAAATAGCAACAGTGAGGAGCAACAAAAAAATAGATAAACACTGTCATGGTTCATAATCGTCGATTATTTAACCAATCTTTGGTAGACCGAAAAAGGAAAAACTCCCCCTTCCAAAAAAAAAACGGCGCACGGGACGGCGAAACAACTATCAACCCATCCAGCCATCCAGACGTTAAGGGCAACTTGTGCATGTTCCCACTAATGGGCCCAAAATTGCACCCCATTTACTATTGGGTGTAGAAAGATTTATGGCACCCGACCCAGCGCTACCCAGAGGCCGACTCCCCGAATCGCACTGCGACGGAGCTGAACTTCGACGTTCGCAAACGCCAGACATTACATACGGAAAGAAAATGACAGCGCAGCTACTACTACTACTAGCACAATTGGGCTGCTTTCGACGCGGTCTTAAAAACGATATTGCTCAATCAGCTGGCTGGAAATCGAATCCTTACGGATGGGGAGGCTCCCGTTTAGGACGTGACATGCGAGTTTTGCGAGCAGCGCGTGACGTCAGAAAACGGAACACATGCGTGATTAACAAACTGCCTTATAAAATAGGGGTCGGCAAAGTTCATCTCAACTATAATCGGATTTGTTCACGATGTTAGGTTTGTTTTTTTTCCCAAAAATGAAGATTAAAATGATTGAAACATGCCAGTGTAATATTAGGTGAATTCCTCATATACCTATTGAAAGCCTTTTCCTAACTAGCATTAGTGATGGTTCTAACATTTCCTAGTCTCGAGACTCACGATTCCAAAATCCGGCAGCAATCAGTCGTTTACTCTGTATCCAAAATAGCTTCAAGAAATACAGTTATTATACTCGTTACGATATAAAGTAAGACTCGCAACATGGAAAACATCTCGTACATGAGTTATTTTCACTACTGAGAGCCTTCAAAACCAAAATATTTTAAAATTATTTGAGTAGAGAATTAATTTTAAGTACTGTTAAAGAAATTAGCTAACAGTGTACAACGAACCAAACTGTATTTGTTGAAAAAAATCAAAATTCAACGTCAAGAATAATATTAAAAAAAAAAATTGAATTTCTTATGCTTTATCTACCACCACTTTTTAAAGTTAATTTACTATTTTAAAACTTGATACTCAATTCAAATGGGTTAAGCATTACTTTGAAGACTCTAAATCATCATTTAAGGTACCCGGCCCGCGCTTTCGGTTTCTTTATATAATCATCTGGCCCATTTTTAGGAAATGTATGCCGACCCCTGTTCAAAAAGTGAGGATTCTGGTTCGTCGTGTGCGCCCAAATGCTTACCTCATAAGCTCGAACGTGATGCAGAGATGGTTGCGGAAGTAGAAGTAATCCAGCATGTGGATGACGTTGTGGCTTCCGTCGGCGTCCTTCTTGCGCAGCTCGTCCAATATCCGAACTTCGACGAGGGCCTGATGGTGGAAGCGCTTCTTGTTGCGGATGATCTTGATCGCCACGTACTGCTTGGTTTTGTGATCGAGCGCCCGGATCACCTGCCCGAAGCTGCCCTTGCCGATCACCTCCAGGATCTCGTACCGGTAGCAGATGTGGTCGTGTACGATCTGCAAACGTGGGATGAGGCGGAGATTAGAACAGAGGCTAAAAAAGCTGAGTACCGAGCATGTCACCTTACCTTCTGATAGCATCCATTTTCATCGTCGAAACCGTTGTTCGCGCCGACTCCGGCCTTGGCATTGATCTTGCGTGCGACCAGTCCGAGATAGTAGATTTCCTTGTACTTCTCAATTTCCTGCTTCTCGAAGTCTGTCAGGTGTATGCCGTGGTAGTCGAGCGCTTCTACAAGAGGGTGAGAAGAAAACAGGATACGGGCGGTTAGGAAAATGCGCCAAGGTTCACTAGGTTGTGCAAATATTGAATTAGTGTTCGTCCACGACTCCTCGGGGCTCACATGCTTTACGGCTTTTGTACGCCTTGTTCCAACACCTTCGTGGTCCGAAAGACGGGAAATATTAAATTAACACCTTCCTGAGCGCGGCCACTCCCAGCCCAGGTCCTCACGAAAAAGTCCACTAACCAACCGTAAGCACCCTCCTACACCGCATACACGCCCACTCACGCCCCCCCTTGGGCTCCTCTCTTCAGGATAATGAAGACGTAGAGTGTGCATGGAAGGAAGTAACATTCGTGTGTATCAGTTATTTATAATTCACAACCTGCAGGCAAGGCACGTGAGTGAACCTCCGGGGGACGGTGAGCTTCTGCAACCAAACCGCAATGACTCCCGCCCTCACACACCATCCCTTCATTGCCGAGGAAAAAGGGCGGCATCATGTAAATTGCAAAGTGGCCCTTTGCACCACACACCAGGATAAGTGCAATCCGCGTGCCAACGTGCCATCGAGCCTGCAGCGCTGGTGTTTGCCGTTGTATCTGATGTGTGTCGTATCTTGTCTGTACTAACCTCACAATGCGGAACACACGAAAGCAAGAGGTGGTTCTTGGAGGCTCCAGGTTTAGGGAAAAAGACGTCCCAAGCAAGCCGTCATCGCTCGTTTGTTTGACTCCGTACGGTGAATCATGAGACGTATGTCGTTTTGATTATGTTTACCAATGGTACGGCGGAAGGAAACGTCTTGGTGTCAGCTTAATCCGCGGAGTTGCTTCTAAAATTGTTTCATTTTCTGCCACCGAATCCGAGAGACGTTAGCTTTGCTTCATCATCGTGCACAGCACAACATCGTTCGCAACATCACTCTGACCTTGGAACGTTATCCTTTTTCCACGCGAAAAAAAGGCATGACTTTGCAAACCGGTGTGCCGTATGAATATGGTCTGTACATCGCAATATGTTCATGAATTGTGACACGCTACAAACAAGCGGACGGAACGTTCTTCATCAAATGTTCTTCCCAGAACTACATCTTATCCCCTCGCGAAGGTTAGAATTTTTCCAGCGTTCATGTCAGGAGTTAGGATATTAACAACATTTCCTTATGACACCTCCCCCACCCCCTGTACCGCCTTTGATCTTTGGTAGGGCTCTCTCCAAGGTTGGTTCCAACTAACTGTGGCGTTACACAGGTTATTGTGTGCAATTGTAGACCGTGTGGATTACTGTGCTCGTTTTATCACCCGCCATGATTGGCGCATTGACGATGGCAATTGATAAATGACATGACACTGTCAGCTTTAGATAAAGGTACGCGCGCACCTGGTACGGCAAGTGGAGGATATAATCAAATGGATTTCTATTTATGACCCCATGGCTTGTCGTAAACGAAGCGGTTCAACAATCTCGTCGGGACTTTATGCACAATCCTTCGAAGGTTACGTTTGGTACGGGGAAAATATTTATTTTCTGATAATTTGCAATTGTGATCGTAACAGTTTTGATAACAAAACGAAATGATATACAAAACCATGTAAATAGCACATAATACATTTAAGCATTGATGCCATATTTGTTTCAATAATTTAGTACATTGTATGGTTGTTTTAAAAATACATTGTAGGGGTTTATTATAGCAACTGTGTCCCAATATACCAAAGCTAACACGCTCACACCCTTGTTACCGTTGCCGTAACATTGTTACAATGTATTTTCTAAAAAGTCCAAGGGGAAGATAGAATTTGCCCACAACATTTCCGGTCCGCCCGGACATTGTCGTTCGCGGTCGTCCACCTTTGGGCGTATGCGGATCGGCCAGGACATCGTATGCAAATTGCCCGCCACCGGCAGTCGGAAAACCCTAGACACTAATCACTTTTCCGCCTCCCTTCCGGCCGAACCCGTCGGAGTGGTTCAGTTTCGTTCCGGAGGGAATTGGGAAAGCCAATTCGGAAAACCCGACAGGCCATCCGAAGGCCACGGCACGCAACATGTTCCGTCGTATCGCTGCCGATGGAGGGCAGGGATGAAAGAAAAAACAAATTTCCTCCCGAGGGAACCCAAACCGACCGTGGACCGACGTTTACAGGGAGGCCCTTTCGTCGTCTTGGAACCGTTTGGTGTATTTGTTGGGGCTTAGATCGGGCTTGTCGGTAGGATTTGATAGTGCAATAACCAAACCCCGGCTCATGGCCCTGGTTTTCCCAGCGGATGTATCCTCCCAGTTTCACGGGTTTCGATTATTTTAACCTGCTGTAACTGGTCCGTTGTGCCGTTCGAGCGCGCCTAACATCGACTACGGTAGCGTTACGTCAAACGAAAAATAAAAACAACGGGAGTCGCATTTGACAACATCGACATATTCATAAGTTATTTTTAACTAGCAAAACCCGAACTAGGCGCCCTTCGATAAACGACAGGACGAACTCTATAACAAAATAATTGAATTGATTTCATCGGCGATTAGTAGAAGGCCGAAGTATGGTTCTGATGGCACCGCTAGAAGTCGGTTATTTCTGCACGGGTTGTCTGGTTTATGTTTTATTTTATTTTAAATTTAATATTGCAACATAAATAGCACAATATTGCAATGCAAAACAAGTATATCAAAAGACACGTAAATTTTGTACCATTTCCCGTGTGAAAAAATCTATCAAAACCGCATGTAAAATAAAACACCCACACCCACACACACACAGATACAGATGCACAGGATGTCCATGTCCTTTTTTCCCCTCTTGACATTCGATCTACGAAATCGCCGATGAATACAACTTTACCTCGAAAAACCGACGGGCGGTGGAGCGAAAAATCATTCTGATTCGATTTTCCACCTTTTTAGCCCTGGGTAAAGGCGGCCATTTTTTGTGGAAAAACTAACCACCCTTCAGCAGGTGAAAAGGCGTTGGCAAGTGGATTTCTGTGGAAATGAACTTCGGTTTCGGGTGCCCGAGCTCCAAACGGACCGCAAGGGCTCACGATACATTACATTTGCGGATTTCTATTCTCGCTCCGGTTCAAGACCATTTGCTTTTCAAACGGTTGTGGTTGTGTGTGTGTGGGGAAAAGTGTGTTGTGTTTTGCTATGAACTTAGGAAAAACATAGTAAAAAAATACTTAATAGAAATTTCATCCTTTTTCCGGACTGATTGGATGTTTGAGACCTGTTTATGTTTAATGTTGTATGTTGATTGTATCCTGTTTGCGTTAGCAGCAATTTCCCTTGAACCTATTTTTTCAGGACCAAGGATGCAAAGAAAAAAAATCAATAAAAACCCTATTCACATCAGAACCGGTAGCAAACTAACATGTCAGATGAAAGAACATAAAAATGTGAATATAGTTGTCTGTCAAAACCAGAAAACTTCCCCAAGTTCAACTAGGTGTAAAAAATTAAGATGGAAATGCGTTCCACCGTTTGAAAGCAAGTATTTTCCGCTCATGACTAATAGAAGAAATGTGAAAAGGGTTAAACGAAACGAGTGCTGCGAAACGAAACTTTTCCCAACCATAAAATTTGTCAGACAAGGTCCGAATGATGGTTCAATTTGAGCTTCTGCTTCGCGAATTTTTCTAATTTCTTTGAAGGTGTCGTCTAGTGTAGCATTATCGTAGTGAAGATTAAACCGCTGGCTATATCCACACTCCTCTTTGCAATCTTATCTTTGTTTCATTAGAAAATTGTAAATTTACACCCCTGTTGGATTTGTAGAGTACATGACTGCATAAAACCAAATCAGGTATTTACTTCTCTTTGCGGCTTGTAGTACACCATAATCCTTCCTTCAAACACTACATCATACAACTATTTAACTTGTTTCATAAACCAGAAATCATAGAAAGGACGTATTAACCGACTTTACTCCGAAATGAAAACATTAGCCAAAGATTACGTTGTCCGCCTGAAATTGGACACGTTTCTTCTGCGTTGGTCAGCTTATAAACGTGCTAACAAGCAGCCTTTCCCATTTGTTTATTCCACGAAAAGTTCTCCGCATCATTGGCGCTGAGCCTGAAAGTTGATGAAACACGTTGTTTCGCCATTTTTTTGTACTTTTTTCTCGTGCTTCCACTAGTGTGCGTGCACAGATAAGCCTCCGGTTGTTTTTTTTTTTGCTTCGGTCACTCGAACTCTCACGTATCCTGCGGCCATCGTATAGGGTTTCCCCTTCACATTCACGCACCGTTGCCGACGAAACACGCGGTGGAAAAGCCCTCTCCCGGTGGTCCGGAAAAATCATTGCACAACCGGGCGAAAATCGGACCACCACTCGGAGTCTACTACTTACTTGCGGGCGTCATGGGCAGCATCGGTTTGTCATTTTCCAACTCGGTCGTCGAGTTGTTGTTGCTGGAGGGACTGAGCGGCGGCAGGGCGTTCCCGTGGGCGTCAATCATGGCGGAGCTGTTGTTGCTGCTGCTGTTGCTGCTGCTGCTATTGTTGTTGTTGTTGTTGGTGCTATTGCTGCTGCGGCCAGCCCGGAAGGCGTTCCTGGTGCCGCTGCTGAGGCCGGCGAGTTCGGGCCGCGCGTCGAACAGATGCGCCGTCGCGTCGCGCTCCCTTCGCACCTTATCGTTGTCCAGCTGGACCTGCGGGAGAAAACAAAAAACACAACAGGTGTTAGTAGTGCACATGACGACTCACTTGCGTTAGCAGAAAAATTGCACCAAAAAAACAAACGCGCACTCTTCCCACGATTATAACCTTTGCAACGAGCGGCTTCCTGTCGGCATGGTCGAGCGGAAAACACTTCTGCGGCATAACGCACAGGCAACTCGATCCGAGCAGCTTCGAACGTAACGATTTGCGAGACATCTCCACGCTGCGCTCATAGCCTACTCCTACCCGTTGTCTGTTCACACAAATCCACGCCGGCATCGGAAGAGCACGCGGCCGAACCAAACATTTTCCGAGCACAACACGCACCGCGGACCTCTTCCTTTCGGCGTTCAGCTCGGTCGGCCGAAAAGCTGCAACTGAAAGCCTGACGCCGTCCGTCGTCGTGGTCGTCGTGGCCTTCGCCGAAAAAATAAAAAATAACACGGTCCCGCACTAAGTTTAGACGACGGGAGATTGGCGACTCAAACGTCACTTATCGTTATCAAAAGAAGAAAAAAAAACAGGGAATGGCAAAATCCCGGCGTCTGATAGGCGCAATGGCGGCAACCGCAAACCGGGAAGGGTTGTGGCTTTGGTTGGTATTTGTTTCGGGTTTCGGCCCGAAACTTCCCACGCAAACCATAAACACCGCATTATCTCTATCGATATGCAAATTGGGACTACTGATAATTTGAACTTGACACCGTCCCCGGTGACAAACCGGGCCTTTCCCTCTAACCAACACCACCAGAAAATGCGCCCGATGTGCATTTTTGGTTTTTAAATTATCCCTGCTGCGGTTACCAAAGAGCTCCAAAGTGAAATCGGGCGGTGATTAGTCCAGAGGGAGGGTGGTAAAAAAAAAGAATGCAACAAAAAACAATGCATTAGTCATCGTACCCACTCGCGCAGTGAAAATTAAACATTATCAAGCGCAACAAATTTTGACTACAATCGTTTTTTTGCAGCCGGTTTGTGGTTCCCGATGCCACTTTCTGGCTTCTTCAAATGAAAGGAAAAATAATAGGAAGCTCCCCACGCGACAGCAACGACGATGACGGCGACGGTGATGGGCGACATCATCGGCTTATCGCGGTGATAAAAAGAGGGTTGGCACGGGCAAGATTGTATTTAATCCAGTCAGCTCACTTTGGCGAAAATTCATCACCATTCCGCCGAACCGGATGGTGAAGTGGAAGGGCGCCCAGGACACCAGGTATCACATTTGTTTGTTGTGATTGCGCTTCCGACGAGTGATGCAACGGAAATCGAAAAGCGTTTGTCGGAAGGAAGGAAGGAAGAAGGTGGATGAGACGCTGTGTCGAACACAGACTCAACGCACGCGCCACCAATACCGCTGGACGCCGACGGTTGGGGCCGACGAAAGCAAACATTCTGATCGGCTGCACTCGAAAACACTCGAGAAATGCAGCTCGAGGTGCAGCTGCAGCCGGCTGGAGTGGATGAGGGAGTGTCGCGACTCGGAACTCGGGCCTCTGCAAGGGGGGCCGGGAAGGTGTCTTGAGTATTAGCATAAACCGCTTTGCCGATGCCGGTCAGGTTTTGTGCAAATCACCTGATCCGTCGTGCCAATCGGGAAACGGCACTCTGCAACCTTGAGGTCGCCAATTGCACCAGTTGTCGAACATCGAGTGATGAATTAATTCAGATTTAATTGAATCGTTAGATCCAGTGCAGATTCTGTCCGTTGGTCAGATGTCCGATATGTTAGATATTATTTGAAATTTACTGTTTGTAAACAAATGTTTTTAATCAATTCATATAAATAGAAGCATTTCTTTTATATGATTTTAAATCCACTAATTCAAACAATTCCATTCAACATTTTTTATAGCACTTGGAAATTAATTCTTGTTTATAGAGTTCGGTTTGTTTCAATTTAATGTTAAAAAAATTACATATCTTTTTCATAGGTTGGAAATAATCTCTATTTTTGTACAGTTGTAGAACCTTACTTTCTATTCTACAAACAGCATGAAGCTCAAACAAAATAGTTTATAATCCACAGAACTCTCAATTTAAATTTTTCCTGTATTTATTGGAAGACAAAACGTCTAATTATTGGAGGACAAACGTCTTATCTAATTGGAAACTAATACCATCATTTTTTATTCTGCTAAGCAATGTGGAAATTTATGACAACTTTGTATGGCATTACACTGTTTTCAGGGCCAATTCGTCGGCATCAAGCTGCTCTTTGTTGGTAGTAGGCAGTCAATTGCACGCGCACGGTTTTTGTTTGGCATCGTTAGGAAACACTTTGCCTAAGTTTAACTTTGCCATTATCGGTAGCATCATTGACGCGACGAGAAAAGGTCGCGTTGTTGTCGCGTCAATGTTGCTACCGATAATGGCAAAGTTAAACTTAACAAGCCCAAAGTATTTCCTAACGATGCCAAACAAAAACCGTGCGCGTGCAATTGACTGCCTACTACCAACAAAAAACAGCTTGATACCGACGAATTGGCCCTGAAAACAGTGTATTGCGTCATTAAAGATACCATATAAAATATTTATTTTATAATTTCTATACCAACGCCCAGATTATCTGAAATTTCATTTGACATTTCATCTTAAAAGAAAAGTTTAAACAAATATTTACTAATTTCATAGCCATTATCGTTCTTTGGAAAAAATGCCTACCGCATTATTGCTTTTAGAAAAAATATTAAGTAAAAACTGAATAATGAAAAACTGCTCTCATTAAATTACTTGAACTGAACGTTCAGTTTATGATGGTATGTGAAACTCATAATGTTACGCACACGCTCGTGTGCTATGAGTCATAAATCATGCAACGAAACATTTTGTTTGAAATCCAACCAGATGTGCTTTAATCTGTGCTAATCATTTAGTAGAGTGTTTACGCTTCTCTTGCGCAGCCTCATGCCGTACAGGGACAGGGTCAATCCACTATCGCAACGTCGCAAAACAAGCCAAACCGATCGCTCGTAAAAGGACGCACGTTTCTGCGGGGTTCTCTCTATCAGAAGCATCTCAGCGACGCAGCGGCCACCCATCAACTGTGAAGACATTGTTGTGACACAGGAAGGCGGTGTACATTAAAAACCGCCAACTTTATAGAGCAGGTTATCGCTGACTTCGGGTTTCTTTCTTCCTAGAACGGGAACCGAAGCTCGCGCTTATCGTTTCGCGTCGGAAGGCGGTTGTCGCAATTGTCAATCACGGAGAACGTTACCCTCGGGGGGTTTGCGAATAAAAAGAATCACAATAACGATGACGTGACCACTGTGCGATGGATGCACGCGAGTGCAACCGGAAATCGAGTCAGCGAGCCGTCCAACCGAAGGATGTTCAACGTTCAACGAGAGGCGAGATCACGCTGATCGAGTCGAGCATCTCGATCGGAACTTGGAAATCTCAGGAAACCGTGATCCGTCGAAGTGCGCCGTATGTTGACCTGTGTTTTACAGCATCATCATCATCACCATCATCGTGATGAGTGTTATCAAAGCAACAGTAAAAACAACCGTAGTTGGCCAGCTCCGAGCACGGGTCGCTTCTCGGTCGAGCGCAACGAAAAACCACTCGCGATTTCACCCTTTGTTTGCTTTGTGTCCGCGCCTTCCGAGCGGGAGTTTCGCCGTGCACGTGTTCACGATCGAGCTGGCTGCGTTTGAAAGTGAGTTCATAATGGAACTCCGGTTCGCTGCAGATTGCAAAACGGCGAGTAAAGGCGAGTCTCACCGTCTCGCCGACTTCGACTGCAGAGAAGGCGATAAGAGCCACTAAACCGGGCCTACGCCGGATCGCAGACCACGGGCAACCTGGGGGGGGGGGGGGGGGGGGGAGGAGGCCAACCTTTTTCCGCCCTCGTGCCCAACTGGATCGAGCATTCTGAGGCGGTTTCATTTTTCTTCTCCTTTTGCCTTCACCGACCGCTCGCGGGCGATTAATAACCATTCGAGCTGTAGACAAACCGCACGAAACTCGATAGCGGGTGTGGGGGAGGGGGCGAGCGGGATGGAGTGTGTAGGTGTGAATGTTTGCATGTGTGTCCCTCCCGCCGTTTGCAGCCGACGGTTCCCTTGGAATGTTCCAACTGTGGCGCAAATCAGCTGACAATCCTGTTCTCCAGGCGGGGAATAAAGAAACCCATGCCAACCCACAACGCTACGCCACCGGGCCGGATTAAGAATGTCAGCCAGTTCTTGGGCCGTGGCGGTAGCAGAGACATTGCTTTGTTCATGGCCAAATTTGTCGATGCTGTCTCAGGGCGAGCCCGGGGCTCCGAGCATACGCAGCTACGGATCATGCATTATTCACGGCGGGAACCGAGCGGCGACGATGAGAACATTACAGCCTGCGAACATTTTGGAAGCGATAAAATTTAAGCACGGCGTTTGGTGACTTAATAAATCATTATGGGATTTCATTATTCATCGGTGTTTCACCAAAATAAACAACGCGATTGAATGGAAGTGGAAAAACAAAAAAGCCTTAATTTTTTTAAACATGCCAACATGAAATGATGCGAAAATAACGTAGTTTCCAATCGAACCAGTTTCATTTAAAATTTTACACACGAACATATTGAATTTTCAACAATTGTCAAAACTTTGACAACCAATGAGCCACATGGTGGGTGACAGGCAATTTAGAACATACCAGGAAACTTATAGAGTATTGCACTAATTAAGTGGTAGGCTGTAGTAGCTGTTAAAAATAAACCTTAGATAAAATGTGCATGTGAACCTTCGTAGTAAACCTTAATTAAATCACAATCTTCAGAATAATGATATTATTCTACTTCAAAGCCAAGGATAGACTCCTAATGAATATAACAAATTTTAAAAGTATCATAATTATTTGAGGGTAAAGCTTAGTTTTACCAAAAAAACGGATTGAAACATTTTTATGATTTCATAATTTCTATTAAATTGTTTTGAAACTAAAAATAAATATTTTAGATTTACTGCAAGTTTGTCTTGGGACAAGCACGGTTTATGATTACTTTTTCGTTAAACTAAGTACGAACACGATTTCAGCTTCTGTTTTTTTATTGAATAAAAAACTTTTGAAAATCATGTTAATACGTTTCGAAAGTTAAGTTCAAATTAATTGAAATTCTTAGAAAAAAACCAAAAATGAACTTTATTTGCGTGTTACAAAACACCACCCTTTTTAAAATCGATCATAGTGTAAAAACTATGCGTTATTGCTTGGATTTAATTCAATTTGGAAGAAACTATATGCACAATTTTTCATTTGAATGATGAAAACCAAAGCTTACATATCAGCAAACCAATCAATCAATCAATCTATAAATCAATTTAAACTAGAAACACACCAAGTAAACCACTCTACATGATTTCCAACCAAGGCAGCACTTTGCTCCATAAAAAGCTACAAATGCACAAATTAATATCTAAAGCTCGTAGTGTTGCTGTGCAAAAATAATATCGTTTCCAGCATCCGGCTCCAGTTGCACAGAGAGTCACTTAGATTAACGACTTCCATCCGGGCCGGGTTTTCGAACCGTCAGCCCGCACTTCTCCTCACCGTCCCCGAGCATTAAAGACTTATTGGGTTCGCATTTAATGAAACGCGTCTAAAAATATACCTCCCTGGGGGTATCGGCGCTCACTAACGTCACGGTGGCCGTCACGGTGTGTGTGAGTATGTGACGTCCTTTGGGACGGACGATCGGCCAAAAAGGCGGCCACACCACTCACCCCCCCACCCCCAAGCTCATGCCGGTGGGTCGACCATAAAACTGCCATCAATCTCACACACCCGGCGTTCCCGGGTCAGTCAATAACCATAAAAGTTGATCATTTCAGCAACACGATCAACTGGCCATTTGTTGTTTGAACACGTGTGTGTGTGTGCGTGTTTGGCTGCACAACTAGCGAGTTTGTGGCGCACATCGGGCCCAGATCGTACGGTGCTGCACATCTAGAGCTTCGCATCTTCATCTTCCACCGACACCGACGATGGATCATCGGAGTGAGATGTGCGAAAGAAAAGTTATTAATGCCGTTGTCATAAAACAGCGTTTCGGAACACTAAATGGAACACTGGCTCACGGTGGTGGTGGTGCTGGTTTAGACGGCCGCCGAGGAAACCCCCCGGGAGGCCAAAAATTGGAAAGGAAAAATTGGTGAAACATGTTCGGCTTTCCTCGTCCGAAGGCGAGGAACAAAAACTAATAAAAAATCAATCGTATTTCATGTCGGCCCCGATTGCGCACATATTTTTGGGAATGTGTGTGTGTGTTTTTTTTTTTTTTTGCAAACCTAAGATAAGACGTTAAGGGTCCATCGAAAGAAGGAGAGGAAAATTCGCGAACGCAGATAGATTTCCCTTCCTTATCGTTCAACTCAGACAACCAATAAATGCGATTTGCAAAGGGTGCCAAAACAATTTGTACCACCCCTTGGCATCGCCCCCTTTCGTCACCGTTGAAAAGTGCATCCTCCCGTATGCAACTGCATGGAATGCAATCGTAACACCAGCTGGGCTAGGAAAAGCGGAAAAAATCGAATTACTAGTGACCCGAACGAAGTATTCACACATGCGGAACTGATGGATGGATGTGCATATGTGTGCATGTGCAGTGAAATTAGACACCGACTTTGCAACCCCATTCCTTTCCGATGCACCAACCCGATCCGTGCAAGCGAGCACTTGCCATTTTGCCTGCGTTTAATTGCTTTCGCCTGGAGAGGAAAAGGGCCGAAGAAAGCAAGCGAACCTCGGAACGAAATGGTCCAACGGCAAGGTGGTGTGGTCCTTTCTTCTGCCCATCTTCCAAGCCACCTCGCAAGGGAGAAAAAGAGCCACGGTCCGAAGGGGAAGAAGCCGAAGACGTGATGATTTTATTCCCATCTTTTATTGCACCTTTCATTTTAGTTTGCTCGCGTGCCGAAAGACGATTAGAAAACATTTTTCCACCCCAAAAAAAACTAACTGTAAGCCCCCTTCCTCCTCCCTCCCTCGTCCCTCGATGAATGAGGGCACCCGCCGGCATGGGAGGCGTGTGGGGTGATGGTGTGACCGACTGGAGATTTGTAATTGCCACTTCGCCACCAACCCGGCCAAATCGGGTTTGATGGTAAAATTGTTTCCAAATCGGTATTTTTCATACTTATCTTTACGGCAAACGGCGGGGAGGGAAAAGGCCCGTCTGAATGTACTGTACGCGCCGGAAAAATGGCCACCAAAATGGGATTTCAATCAAGTAAAGCACCATTAGCTCGAAATAATGCTGGCGGTGGAACGGAAAATCGATCGGTTTATCGATCATTAGGTGAAAGATATTACATTATCAGCGGGCGCTAATGAGGACCGTTTCTCCCGACGATGGTGGAAACCGTGGTGTGGTTGTGTGTGTGTGTGTGTTGTCTTGTTGGGTGGTAATTGTTTTTTTTCGCCCGAATTTACTTGTCTACTTAAGATGTGATTTGTTTGTGAAACACTCCACTGTCACAACCTCTTTCCTTCTTTCAGATCAGGAAACAGTTCATAAATCGCAAATAATAACGACTCACATAAAATGGTTCGTTTTAAAGCCCATTAGGTTTTCACTGTTTTCCCACCAAGCGATCGCCGCCGACAAGTTAATCGATCCAATCAAGATCAACAGAGAACGACGCATTTGCATAGGACGTTACGTTACGTTATGGGTGAGCTAAATTCAAATACTTACTGGTCCACGGTCTAACATGGCTGTGTCTGAACGGTCCCGTCGAAGTTACGGGTGTGGGTGTGTTGGTGTGTGTGTTTGTATGCTGTTCTGGACTAGCGACTTATTTTTTTGCTCCTTGCGCTCACACTGTGGGGGTGTAGAGTAGCTGGGCCTACGGGTGGACTTTGCACTATCTTTTACCAGAGCTAGAGCCGGTTCATGCCCGGTCCGAGATACCAGGAGGGTAGAAGGTACCTGGCGTACACCTACGGACCTACCGAAGAACCGCCTGATCCGGTCCTGGGAGCGAAACTGGTTCGAGAATGTGCCGCCTGTTTGATTGCTTGCTGGCGACTCCACGCGAAGGACAGGTTACGCGTTCGCCTCTGCTCCAAACGAGTCTTGGTTCGAGTTCTCCTTCCCACAGGATCTTTTAGAACGGTGGATCTCGTAAAATCAAAACACAACACACACAGATTGGACACTTTTCCAGCGTTACGTTTCCCTACCGCTTAGGAGGGTGGGTGGAGGGTGACTCTGGGGGGAGTGGAAGCTTCCTAGTACCTCTAGCCAAGGGATTCTGCCTACTCTCTTCGGGCCTTCACTTGCTTCGAAATAATTTTTGGGCAATCTGTAAGCGAAAGAAACAAAAAAGGGGAAGAAAAAAAGAAAAATACGGTCAGCGGATTGTGGCGGAGGAGAGAGGGAGAGAAAGAGAGTGCGTCCCCTGGTTTCCCCGTATCTCCAGGGATAGACGAAGACTTTGTTTGGATAATTTTAATTTTAACATCTCATCAATAACTTGTTTTCCTTTTCTGTTCACCTCGCGCCGGGTGAATGCAGTTTTCCAACTGGCCCGATGCCAACCGTTGCATCGAGATTGGGATCTTGGAAACATATTTACGACCCCCTCGGTACTGATCCCGACCAGCATCCTCCCACTTTCCTCGGGAAGAATCCTCCCACCTCTCGGGGTGTTTTACACTCGAAGTCGTAATCGTTTTCGCACTCGCCTTCCGGCACTATGGACACTTGACTGCTCGATCGGGAAACCGTCCCGAAAACAACCTCTGCCTTGTGCTTCGACGAGTGATGGGTGATTTGGAACGGGTGGGAAAACAACATCAACGCACTGGAAAAGAGGGTGGGAATTGCATTCCACAACACCTCCCAGTGCAGTTTGGGGAATGTTGTCGGAACCGGGTTTAAAAATAGTTCTCCACCACGGACATGTGTTTACAACATTGTCTTACTATCTTCGGGCAAAAGGAAAAAGGGGGAGGTGGTTTGATGGTTGCCGGATGTTATGGGATGATGATCTGTAAACAATCAATTACTTCGGTCCGAACGCACCGTTCACTTTTCCCCGCGCCACTGCAGCCGAGCCGATGCAATTTTCCAGTTGAAAGAAGCAATACGAATGGGGGAGGCGAGAATGAAAGGAAAAGCGAACGCAATCTGACCGCTTGGTTTTTCCGCGCCCGCCAGAAGAGTGCATCGAGACGGACAGGCGGGATGATGAAAACATTTTAGTTTACATTTCAGCGTCCGGCCCGCGGAAAGGGTTTCTTCTATGGCACCTTCCAAGCCCAAGCACACACACACCCATACACGGTTCAACCTACCGGGCGGTATGGAAAAAAGGCTCCTGTTTGTTTTCTTTTTTCGCCCACCCCCTCCCAAACCGCTCCTTTTTTTTTAATTGAAAGAAAACCCGGGAGGCGGGCTCAGCTGGATGGGGAAAATGCGGTTTCGCTGGATGCCGGCGCGTTAATAGACATATATTACCGGGACACGGGCAGGGAAATTGGTTACGCTTTCCACACGTGGAGCCCCGCAAAAGGGTTCGCAAGCAGGGCAGGGACTTGAGGGTGGCCACCACCATATTGCAGAAGGGATCAAATTAGAAACGGAGAAATTGCCCAGCGAGGCTCGCATCCAAAATGGAACCAAAGGATGGGTGGGTGGGGGTGAAGGGGAGAGAAGGGAGGTGTAAAAGAAAGGCAAGTGGGCTGCAAATTAGAAAAAAAAGCCATTCAATTATCTCGATATTATGAGGCTGCGCTTGCTGAAGCAATCAGTATACCATTTCCTCCGGGTGGAAAATTATGCACCGCACACGTCGTGAAGTGAAAAGCCACAGACCTCCCACTTGTTGTGATTTTTGCAAAATCGGTTCCTGTGCGGTTTAGCTTAACCGGTTCAAAACAGAGCTGTTATTTGAATTTTTATATCAATTTAAAAACTGTAATCAAGACATTTCCATAGAAAACACATAATTTTTCAAAGAAATAAACTGTCAAATAAAATTCTGTGTGTATATTTTAAATGCGTGGTTTTGCAACATATTTTTTAATTGTTTTCCAATCATAATTTGTCTTTCTTTCGATATCGATTTGAAATTGAAATGTTCCATCGAACGATTGCAGGAAAAAAAATATCATCAAGGTAATCACACACACTCTAGTCTAGATTATTTTTTCCATTTCCCCCCCTCGAAAAACGTTATGTGTGCCTGTTATTGATCCGCGGCTTTATTGACATAACTCTTCCGTATGTTTGTTCGCCACTTGAACCACCCGTCCGCATAACGATCGCCGTTCGAGTGTCGACACGTCCAACAAAGTGTGGGAAGGAAGCTAGACACACATTAAAAAAAAGTAAAACGAAAACCTGCCGAGACATTGAACATGGAGTGAGGAAAAGGCGAAAAACAAAACTATAACATCTACAAGTGACGCGAGCAGCGTCCGCCAGATAAAGCAAAACGATTCGCTTTTTAGTTCAAGTTTGTGCAACCTATTTTTAGTGACTTGAGCTGACGTTTTGAAAAAAAGCATGACGACGACGACGACGACGTTGTTCTGCTTACGGAAGCATCGCATTACGCCGAGCGGAATGCGACTATTTCTCTGTACTTTTTCTGCATTTCGACTCGTCGATCGATCGCGATCGCAGCCGATCGGACCCCACCGACCTGTTGGTAAACAATTTCTAATTTCCGTTTTCCGATGCTTTTTGCGGCCGAGCAGTTCGAGATTCGCCAGACGGTGGAATTTCCCGCCCGCGGTGAGATTTGACTGTCGTCTCAGGGCCAAACCTGCGATGCGCGATGTGGGTTTGTTGTTTTATGCAATCCCCCTCTCTCCTCCCATCTACTCTTCATTTCATCCCCTTGGTGTTGGGTCGGAAAATTGAATCTAATTGAGCGCGAAAAACTCTTCGCGTCCTTGCCGCGTGACGGATCAGGAGGAAAAGTAAAGATCCTACACGCTGCAGTTAGCAGATCGACTCCCTCTCTCTCTCTCTTTCACTCGTTCTAAAATTTTCTCGCACATAAATTGGGGTGCATAACGCAAACGGAGGAGCATCCGAAACCCAGTCCCAGTCGCAAGTTGATCCCTTCGCTTAGCGCGTTTTATTTCAAGCGTCTAAAATTAGAATAATTTTCGCATAACCTCGCATGAACCAAAACCCCTGCTGCTGCCGAAACAAATCCGTACAAATTCAATTTTGCACCAAACCCAAAACGGCCAACGGCGTAACGGTTCCCCATTTTTCAACCGCTCCCCACCTCTTCCATTTCCGCCCCCTTCCCTTTTCAACGGGCAATTTTCCATGTCGGCTCATGATAAAATCATATCACACAACAACCATTGTACCAGCCAAGGGCGGGTTCGGGCCGTGATTGCGTGACTTTGGATCGCAGCAATCTTTTTCGCGAGCACGAATTCCATCGCTGCGCTTCTGGCGTTGGTCACTGGTGAGGCGGTTTTTGGCAATATTTACAGCGCTCGGGCTACGTGCTGATGCGGAGGAAAATCTCTGGCTAGCAACGTGTTTTGGGAGTGTGTTCATTTTTTTTTTTGTGCGGTGTAAGCAGAATTAGAACTGGAATGAGCCTCATCGGGAAGCAACGATGTGTGCGCTTAGAAACAGGATACATTGCGGCAGAACATCTACGGAACATCAGTTTCGGGTTGTTAGGTTTCCATTTATTTTATGACCTTCTTTTCTTCTTTATTCATAGATCGTTCTGTTGGCGTTCAGGATAAGCTTCGCAGAGCAAGGAAACAACACTCCGAGAGGCAAGAAAGCTCAAGAAACCGTTCCTTGTAATATCCTTCCTCTTCAACCGAGCGGGGATCATTAAATATCCCGAGGATATGACACGTATCCCAGGAGAATCTATACAAAAAGAAAATTACGTGAGGTTATTCCGTGTTATACCCAAGGATATCAGCTTCATACAGACGCTTATGGTGGTAAGCAAGATGGAAAAGGTAATACATAATGCACCCAAAGTACGACGATCCGCCCCTAAAGCGACCGAAATAAAGTCATACATCCTTGAGATTACTTTCTTCGTCGTGAGCAAAACCAAACAAAAACGGTTTCACTTTCATCCTTCCCAAGAAGAAGAAAAAAAAAGGAAGGTAACCATCCCGCCCCGATCAGACTGTGAGACGTCTGGGCCGATGGAAGTCGTCTGGTCCGAGACCGGTGTAACGGTGTGTTCGGTGACCATTCCCCATACGCGAAATCCACCTGACGATTGTCGCGCGGTTCCTTTATTTGTTTGTTTTCCTTCACTTTTTTCTTCCGAATTTTTCTTACTGCATGGCCAACGGTTCCCGGCTGCTCATCAGCATTCATATGTGGGAACACACACACACACACACTTAATTGTGGCGCCGCGTGGGGTGTATTTTTTTCCCATTCCGACACGGCAGATGAGGTTTCGTGAATTTTGAACCATCGGCAGCGGAGAAGCCGACGGAAAATTACCGTATCGGAATTTGAAGCACGCGCGCGCGCCCAAAACTTTTGCGGGTGAAATAAATAAGGGTTGAGTGAGGAGAAAAGCAAACCAAACAAACTAAAAAATGGGCAAATTCTGGTGTTGTTTTTCGTGACATAAGATCATACACCTCCTAGAGAGTGAAATGAAACGGTTTTGGGGAGCCAACATTGTGTGCGGTAGGATCGGAATACAACACAACCACACTGAGAGAATAACCGGATGAGAATGACAAATGAATACCAATAAGGGTCGCCATCTATTACCCCCCGGGGGAAGCTCTTAAGATGCTCTTTTGCATAATAATCCTTTCGTTCGATGTGAGTGGGAATATATTTCGGTGAACAAAAAACATGACACGTTAACGTCATTTCGGAATTAAAGAACTGTAATCCGGTCTTTGTGCACTTCATTTAATCAAGATCGCCTAGTGATGTCATGGAGCAAGCGGGACCTGGCGGAGTAAATTAAATTATGGTCCGAGGTACGAAAAACAAGACCGAAGAGGCGGAACACGTGACGAAATAAGCATGTGCCACTAAACGGAGCCAAACCTAAATGTAGGTTCCGTTTTCCAACCCTTGGGGTTGTTCGAGCCCGCCCTCGCATTACCTCCCCATGCCGATGGGTACCGTTGAATTTGTCGCTGAATTAGGTGGCCAACAGAGATTAGCACCAAGTAAAACTCCACTCATCCATCCCACTCACGCTCCGGAGAGCGTGAAGGCGAAAAATGCAGCACCACCGGTTCACCGTTCGTTTGCTCACTCGTGCAGACAGCAAGCTCTTGGCCGCGATTGCAACATAATGCCGTTTGGCAGAAAATCGGGGCCAGACGGCGAGAGGCGGGAGAGGGAGGGAAACCAAATGCACACGTGATTGCGCGCAAGTTTGTGGCCACCAAACCCTAAATGGCACACAGTCCCGCTTCCCATCCGAGAAGAGGCGGCACAAAAGAAGCAATTATGACGTCTTCCGGCAGAGACCGGCATGCGAGAGGTGCAATGAGGCCCAACACCACTATCTCGGTTTCGGAGGGGGGGTGCTATCAGGTAGCGCTTTTCCACCCCGACAAGGCCATCCATACGGTGCTGGGAAAACTGACCCACCACGAACGCGCATGAGCGCCGGTGGAGGCAACACCCCGGGGTGGAGGATATATGGTATCATATATCGCGAGGGCACCGCGAGGAAGGGACGAAAGGTAGACAGCTGTTGCGTTACTTGATGAGGCCTCTGACACCGCGCCTGCCGAGGTTAGGTTTTGGGTTTGAACGGGCGACGGTAAGAAAAAAAAAGAAGGCCCTCACTAGAAGACGCTCTACCTTAAAGTCCCTCGTCCGTGGGACGATGATGCGTGGCGCGCTGTCGTAAGGTACGATTACTTAATTTAATTAAGATTCATTGAGAAACCTCCCATCGAGTGTGGAGTTGGGGTGGTATTGGGGGGTTCCGCGGGAAGGAAACTTCACTCAACCACCACTACCGGTTTTAGCTCTTTCTTGGGCTCTCGGGACGATTTGCGTACCACACCAATGTTTCGTTTTATTTCCCCGACAACATTACCCCCGGGTTGCGTAGGAACTAACCACAAATACACACGCGCACACACCTCCCCCACGCCGACAAGTGGGTTGCGACAAGCGACAGTCTCGAGACTGGGGACTGGGAACTCTAGGTGCGGGCAGATAAACCCACGGGAACGGCAACCGGTTGTTCTGAGGCGCTATTAAAAGTACGGGTCCTGAGAGCAACAGAACTTGCGTGATTCTACGAAAGAGCACTAACCTTACCGGGTGTATTCTGGTACCTGTGCGCAGACAGAACTTAAACCAACCTCATCAAGGGTTGATTTAATGATGACGATCCCTCTCCTACATTGTAGATCCATATCACCGAAGGGAAAGAATAAGAATATTTTATAAGAGGTATCCAAATACGAAGCGATGATGGAAGCGACTGGGAGACGGCCTCAAGATGCCATTCCAGCCATTACATTGTACCGTCTGCTGGAGGAACGCCTATAAATTTGAATAATTTCTCAAATTTCGACCAGTTCCGCTTGTTTTTCCCATGAACTGTTCCCGTAGAACCTCGACGTTCCACAGGGAGTACGTGATGAGGGTGTAAATTGAAAGAATGCCGCATCGGGGCAACTCCCAACCACCTTCCATATGCCTTCAGTGAAAGCCTAACCAACCCCCCCGTCTCATTTCAGAAGAGGGTACGATTACTTTGACGCAAGGTAAACAAACGTGAAGGTGATTAAATTTTTAACAATCAACAGGGTTCAACCTGTTTCTACCCTTGTTTTTTTTTTGCTCGTTAGGCGCTTGGTTTGACCCTCTCTTCCCAAACCAGGGCTAATCAAGGCTCGGCGTGAGGTCTCGGAACGGAACAGTCACGCAATCTGGGGTCAGGTGAACTTGCACGCATCGTGGGGAGGGAAGAAAAACAAAAATTTCGTCAGCAATACATTGCCTCAACAAACCCGATCCACGGCAAGACGTTAAACGGGACTTAATCCTCCGGATCCCAGTTGGTCGCGAATGGAACCCAATTAATGGTCGCTAATTGAAGCCACTTGTTCGGGGAAACTCCCCAGCAAGAAGTTGGTGAGAAGATGAAGTTCTACTTTCACTTTCGGTTCCCCCCTGCTCCCGTCCAACCAGATGGACGGTGTGACGCACCCGGTAACGGTCCATTTCAGCTCGGCTTTTCGTGGCGCGATGGTTCTAATTAACACCACATTTCGGCAGAAGCAGCGGACCGCGGAGAATGGCCGCAAAAACGAACATGCAAACGACGGTGACGAGGACATCGTTTTGACGGGAGGTGAGGTTAACGAACCCTCATTCTTTCCCACACACACACACGCACACGCGTTCGATGTTTCACGTGGAAGAATCAGCCACTCCCAGCACCATCCCGCTATTCGAGTCCCGTGGTCCGGTTGACAACTAGACCACGGGTTTTATAGACGCCGCACCGAACGTTGGATCAGGCGGACCCTGGCCCTGTGTCAGGGAGGGGAGAATCTCGTTTACGCATAGGTGAAATGAATTATTACGCTTGAACTTGACTGAGTAATGTGTACATGGGCGCGGAACACGTTTTTCGGCGTCGGAACACGGCGAACCCAACTGACGAAGGATGGAAGGCATTACGCTTTCATCGCTCAAGCCCCCTACGTTCCTCGTAGTTCCTTCTGTAATTTGTACATCGTTCCCTTCCGGAGGTTGCAGGATGGTGCTATGAGAAATACTAAACACTATAAATAGCTTCCGCAGGCAATATATCCACGACTCGTGCCGGGATGAGTCATCGAAGTCGGGCAGAAGTCCCGAGACTTAAAGTTTACCTCTGATGGCAAGACATAGCCCGTTTCGCCACTCGTCAACAACCCCGTGTGGTGTAGGTGTAGACAAAGAACCAAAGCCGAACGCCGGAGATTGTCGGTAACTTAATCTTCCCGAGGAGAAGCCCGTAAACCATAATAACCGAGGACCATCATGCGCTCCGATCCGCTAATTAGTGTACTGTTTGCCCGTGTTTCCCGTCACGCAAACTTTGGACAGTTCGTCTCCGGACCGCACCGCACCGCACTTGATAGGCTTGAAGTTCTGCCGACCGTTCCTTGGAAATCTATCATGGTCATGGAGTGTTCGGCTGTCCACTCCACACAGGGACCGAGGCTACTGCTGGCCAACCCGAAAACCCAATTTAGAACCAGTGTCGACACATTCCAGACATCGCTCTGAGCGCCTGTCAGAGTGTGGTAAAACAATCGGAACATTTTCGAGCGATGTCGAGCGAGTCTGTCGGTTTTTTTGTCACGAGTCACATTCCTCTCTGCCGGCGTACTCCATGATTGGCCTATCAGATATCTGGAGCGCACCGATCGGCGTGTACGTGCGCTGGTACACCCCGGGCCCCGGGCCAATCTTATCTTGGCGTACGGATGATGTAATTCAGGGGGCCGGTATCTTCTGCTTGATTGTTGCCGTGATTGTTTCACAGCAACATTGTGTGTATTCTTTACGCTACTGCACGGGGGTTTTTTGTTTGTTTTTCGTTGACCCAACGCATTTGCCCTCATTTTCGGGTAAAGTGTTGCTTCATAAACGAAACTATTTCCAAGAACACACGAATCTGATTGGAGTCAGTGTTTATAAAATCTGCCTGCTCTTATCAGGGAGCTGGTTGGTTATTTCTTCTCATTAAAACACTTGTCGCTTCATACTAAGTACATTCCAACATATATAGTTATTGTTCATAGAAGAACAGTTTTGTTAAACGCACGGTTTCGTTTAAAAATCATTTACTTAATCATTTGCAAAAAATAAAAAAATGTTTCATTCACACAATCGGCGTACTGGAATTGAATATAATGTGTTCAATAAATCCAACTGTTGGTAAAACTAGTTAGAGAAAAGTAATTATGAAAATTTAGCAAAGTTTCTTATAGGCACTCAAGAGACTCAAATGTTTCGTCGATATAATAAAAATAGGAAATTAAAAATAGAATAAAAATAGGTATAGTAAGAAACATTGATTTTATATTAATTGGATATCGCAAAATATAATAAGCTATCAGAAAAAAAAAACAAATTAAATCCCATCAGGGTAAATTTAATGTGTTCAATGTGACACAGAACCGCAATATCCTTTTCCGTTTCAACACATCCTTGTCAAATAAACCGAAAACGGATACTTCATTAAAATGACACTTCCAGGGATGTCAAATAAAAAGTTATCAGGAGAGCCAAAAAAACACACCACCACATTGATCGGAAGCAGGAAAATGTCCAAATCAGCACGTCCTCAAATAACGACGACATCGGCACCGGCAAATCCAGTCACGTTTTCATGCCGGGAGTTTCCGCTCCTTACCGTCCGCGGTCTTTCCTCCCCACCGCTCCTACCTAAGGTCCACGTTCGTCCCGCGCCATCGTTCGTTGGCATTTCTGCCGAAGCGAGCGATCGAGGGGAATCGTTATACGCTTCACCTTTTGCGCGCGCCTTATGCAAATATTGCTATTTATTATCATATTTTCCCCATTTCATAATTTGCCGCACTCGATTTCTAATGGCGCGATCCCACCCAATTCGGGTTCCACCCTGGAAGGCGCACTCACCGATTCATAAGGATTCACTTATGCGAGCCTTCTACGGGAATGTGAAGAGGCAGACTCCGTGATCGAAACGATTGAGCCTGAATCCGCTCTGGCGCACCATTTTCCACCGTTTCCCAACGTAATTCTCCATCATCTCCTCCTCTCCTTCAACGGAATTGGGAGGCTCGCGCACTCGTCGCTCGTGGAGTAATGCTCAATTACACTTAATCCAATCAGCGTTCAACGAGCGATGCCCGGCGGCAACTGGATCAATTGAGTTTCCGAAGTTGGTGAAAAAAAAAAGCTGCACACATTTCCATTTGGCGAGGCTTTTATTATCCTCGTTTGCGCTTCGTTAGCCCGTCCATTGTCGGTTATGTTTGTCGAGGAGTGTTTATTTTTGTTTCCGTTTGCAAAATAAACCTCAACCGGGTGAAAGTTTCTCGATAAATATGCAACATGTGACAGCATAGGCCAACAAAAGGAGGATAAAATGTTTCACCAGAAGGCGATAAGACCCACCCCAATTATTGTCTCGTCGAGCTAATCTCCAACATTACAGAAGCACATTTTGAAAATCCTAGGCTAGACAATTTTCATACGGAGATACATTTACATTGTGTGGTTCATGCATTGTTGGGATGAATTTCTCATTAAGTCAACAAAGCTATGAATTGGTGAAGAAATCCATTGTAAGGAGTCAGTGATAAACGATTGTGGTTAATAATATTCTTTATCTAAACTACCACGAGTTTCTTATGACGCCCGACGCGGTAAAATATGTTACTTTATGCTTTAAAAGTGAAAGCCCTCAGTGTCGAGCTTCCAACCAATACACTTTAGATGAATATTCATAAAACTATTTTGTAAGGCACACTTCATCGTAAACTCCAGCCAAACTTCCCCGCATTGACCTAGAAAAAAAAACGTGAAAAGAACTTCCTTCAAGCGAAACGATGGCCGAAAAGATTCGTTGGCCTCAGCCTTCGCAGCGTTCAACTAATTTCGCATGATTTCGCCCACAACTCCTGATCCATTGCCGCCTTAGCACGAAAAGAAGCCAATAGTACAACAATAAACCTCACGTTTCCCTTGACCTTGGCCACCGACTCCTGCGCGCCATACGAAGCTACTATTTAGCAGAGTGAAACTGGACAGCTGGTGTGTGGTGTGGCTTATAGGAAAAATGCTCGGCTCGATTTCCATTCATTCAGTCCGCCGGAGGAAGAAACGGGCCCGGTGGTGGAGGTTTTAATTTGAACGCCACGGATAGCAGACGCCATGAACACGCAAATCCTTCGCCGCCCGGTGACCCGTTTCCTTTTCTACCCGCATTTAATTAAAGTCTGTACGCGCCTGAAATAGGTAGAGCGTTTGTCTTTTGGGTCGGGCAAGTCCAGTACTGTTCAATTTGGGCACATCGAAAGGAAAACCACTCGATTCGGCTATCGACTCGAGACTTGGTGGAGGTATTTCCGTCCGTGAAACGCAATCCGGTCTAACCTTGAGCTTCGGAAGCTTTTGGTGGAAATTGAAGATTGGAAAATTGGGGCAAGCACACACACACACACGCACACACCATATTCACTTGCAAGAGGATCGTACTAGCTACTTCACACTTTCAAGCTAATGCTGGTATATAGTCATTGAAGATGCGCTATTTTCGAAGTCGATCGCCGAAACGCAAAACGAATAAAACAACCAACATGAAAACATTATCAAAACAAGTGAAAACTCCTCCTTCTCGGTGCGCGCGGAGTGCGTCTCGAGGAAAACGAAAAAGTAATCCCAGCGCGCGTGAAATGTATGCGTGCGCCTTCCTCTTGTCTGCCGGCAACTTAGACCCAACTCATCAAATTCACTTTCGTTGCAAAAGAGTTGCTGCCTTCTCAACCAAGCGCAGAGGAGTATCTCTGCCGAAAAACGAAGAAGAAAAAAAACAATCACCCCGTTGATATACGATACGGTCGGAGGAGGGAAAACAACGCCACCAAGACCGAACCGGCGCGGCTCCCGGGTGACTGGTTTGGACGACTCGGGCCGAATGGTTTGTCGAAATTTGTCGTTTTCGCGGCGATTTTCACGGCGCACCACCGCAAAGTTTCAAGGGAATGGTGACGGCAAGTGGAAGGCATCGAAACCTTTGAAACAAAAACGAACCGAAAGAACAAGAACTAAAAACGGTGGACTGTAAATAAAACAACAAGCCGAACCCCCACCCAGAGTACCGGTAGTGTTTTCTGCTCTACAAACATCATTTCAAAAATAAAAGCAAGGCGATCGGCGAGTGACAGGTGTGCGCGCCCCGAACTGGGGTTAGGACGGTTTTGTTTTTTCTTATGCAACGTCGATTTTAAACACACCAGAGTTCGCGAAGCCGGTTGCGGGGTTGAAGCAGAATCAAAAGGGTGTCGTTTTTCTTCATTTTCTCCAACCTGCCGATGTTCTCAACCCTTGGAGGAGGTTTCAAAACATACAAAAAGAGGTTCTAAAGTGGCGTAAAATGGGCAGTTCGGTAACCAGCCAGCGAAGTCTGGTGTGAAATTACCTGGCGTCCATTAAAGGACTACAATGTGTCGGTTTTAATTGTGTTTTAAAATGGAAAGTGAATGAAGGGAGGTTCACATACATTCGGAAAGGAAAATAAGTAGAACAAAATGTACCAAACGGAGGGATTTGCTCACTTTGTAGTCTAATTTTCACCCTGTTTTCAGCAAGGATATTTTCGTCGTTAGTCCTTTCTTTTAAACGATATTTTTCTAATGTTTTCATCAAGTTGTCCTTTGTGGTTTATACTTCTAATACAAGAATAGCGAAGTTTAAAAACGTATGAATTTATTCATTACTTATTTTTTCATTCAATAAAAAAGTACTAAAGATGTCCTTCTAACGTTTTCATCAAGTTGACCTCTGTGGTTTATACTTCCAATATAAGAATAGCAATTTTTATAAACGTATGAATTTATCGATCATGAATTTTCTCATTCAATACAAAAATAATACACCATTTTCAACAATTTCCTGAATTTGTTCCGTGATAAAGAAAAGAAGAAAATGTGTGCTAGAAATAAAAATTTAAAACAAATTCATTCTCGAGAAAAGCCTCTAAGTTGATGAACTGCGTGTAGGTAGCTTTTATGGTAAGTTTAAAACGTTATAAGAAAATATAAATTCGTCCAACTCCAATAAACCTTGATGAGCTGCAATTGCAAAAACCATCACTTCCTTTAATTAAAACCAAATTTGTGTAACTCGACACTGTTACGAAATTAATTTAACTACCAAAGTTGCATCACTTCCCCGAGCGGAGAAGCGACGATTATATTTCACCCACTCTAATGACCCAGACACATTCGCCCCTCCCCGTCCTTACACCCCCCGCCCGTTGGGGTTCTGCTCGATTTGAGGCCATTTCCGCGAGCACTTTTCGAGCGTGTGTTTGTTTGCTGGTTTTCTTCCTTGTGCTGGCGCACAATTGCAACCACTCGCTGCTGCATTTCGACGTCGCGCGTCGAACTTACCCCTACCCGGGGGGGGCGCGCGATTACGACGACGTCTCGCCTGCACCGCTCGTGCCAACCAACCCCGTCAGGACACAAACGGTGTGGCGGAAGGACAAACGAAACCAAACACCTCACCATGCACCGTGGGCCCGAAAAGTCAGGCTAGAGGTTCGTACGTCGGTGTTGAAATTCCGCGTGACCATCGATAGTTCGGAAGGCGAAATGTCACTCGGATCGATCGACACCGACACCGAGACTTTTGGGGAAGTCGAAGAAGGTCGTAGCCAGAAATTACGCTACGGTTATGAGGCAGGAAGGAATCGGTTCTTCGCGAAGCAGGCCGAGGGCACGGAACACCCTGGCCAACGGTGAGCGGGGAGAACACGACGGTCGGTGGTGGTGAGGTGTGCCATTGCAGTTGCATACTGCACCGCGAACAACGCTGATGTGGATGACGACGATGAAGGTGGTGGATGTTGCAAGCGACAACAGATGTCGCCGTCGTCGTTGTGTCCCAGATTTGTGCCCACTTCTTAGTACTGGCTCGCCCCGAACCCCTGGGCTAAGATGAACGTGTGAATCATCGCACAGCATCGTGCAGTTTGTCGGATGCGCTACCGAAAGTCAATTAACGAGAACCAGAGGAACTTATGTGAGCTGTCGCCAACAGTTGTCCTCCGTCGAGTCGTTGTCGATGTGTCAATAGTTTCCGAAGCTCCAAAGTTCGTCGCAACTGCCACTGATTCATAATTTGTCAGCCATCGGAGAAATTTGTCTGTCATTCGGAATCTCCCCAAAGTTGGTGACAAACTATTTCAATATATCTGAGAAACCTGGTTCCAATCACGGTTATTGACTCGAAACGACACAAATCGGGACTCGTTACCATCTTCTGTGTCCCTCCATCAACCAACTATCTCTTTCCCAGCGATCGATCGATCGGCAAACAGCTGAATTTGCTTACGTTGGTTCTCGCGGCGAACGTCGCCAGTACGCCAGTTGCCTAAATCCGACACGCCGCCCTGTTCTGGTGCGTGTAACATTGAAAAGTTATTTTTGGCGCCTCGGTGGGGCACAAGAACAAGAGTTTGCGAACGGAAGAAGAAGAAAAAAGCACAAACCAGTATTCAACTCGGTCCGCCGTTGTCAATTGGCTGAGCTGCGTTTGCCGGACGTTGCCGGAGAGTGGAAACTATTTTTACGTCCAACCGGCACAGGGGCGAGACGAGATATTGTTGTCTCAGGTCGCAACGAGCGTGTGGCGAAGAAGTGCGCACCCGAAATCAAGCTTCAGTTGTGGCAGAGAAGCGCCACAACGCCAGTTTTGCCCTCGAGACTACGACGTCCACTATCAGAGGCGACTACTTCCAAACGCCTCAAGTGGATTAGGAGACGCATGCGACGCTTTGTCGCTTTGCGTGGAGTTGGTTGGGTGTTGTTTTGGATTTTCTACCGAATCCGTGACGTCAAAGTTCATAGTCAACATGAAACCCGTTATCCAAACTCACGCACCGGTTGTACCGGAATTTCTGACGCCGTGTGCTTCCGTTCCACGCCGGTTCCGAGAAGCATTTGAAGGTGGCTTCTCACCCCATCGAGGATTAGTGGCGCTATCAGGTGGCTTCCCGTGACTCAGCTAACCTGCACTGTCGATAAACGGACGCACCGTATGTGACTCACAGAAGCAAACAGGGCTGTTAATTGAGCAAACCAACAACTCATCCCAGCTGAGGTGTCGGACGTTCCGAGCGGAACTTGGGAACTACTCGAGACTCATAACCCGAGTGAGGACGCGAGCCACATTCATAATTCGACGGGGTGGCGAGCATGAGGGTCACGAACAGGTAGTACTACACTCGTGCTCGTATGTTTTACAGCTACAATAATCATGTAATTGGTGCTAATTTTTAAATAGCGCTAAGCCGGCCGCCTGCCCCGCGTACCGTTACTAGTAGGGGCCAAAACCTGTCTCGGAACCAGATTTGACATGTGCATACCGCCTTCGGGGACGTCTCGCGAACCAGATCTCCCTCTCTTTCTCTTGCTAAACTTAGGGTGTGTGCATGCATATTTTTATACCCCGGCCCTATTTTTAGTTCCCCTTAGGTTTCTTAGGTTTCTTTTTTTCGGCGACGTTCTCGCCTTCCTCAGAATTGCATCACTAACCGTGGTCAGTTGAGATGGTAATGTAGGACGCGGAAAGATTACGATGCATGCATCCGGTCGCAACCGGTAGACGGCCAGGTTGGCAAAGTTCTTTCGTCGATGCCAACTGCTTGCCTCTCGATCATGATCGCTTCCCCGGCCGACTTTGGACCAGCGCGACTCGAACGGAATGTGTCTGTGTGTGCGTTTAATGCGTTATGTTTTTGTCTTCTTATCTTCTGCTACCGAATGCAGAAGCTAAAAGTTTCCGGTTCGTAATGGGAACTCGTGAGCGAATATATGGGTTCAGATTGCTACCTGCCTGTTAATTTATTTCATTATACGCCGCTTTATTCGCGATAAATAAATGCACTTATAAACTGCCCTTCGTAAATGTCAAACCGATGGAATAAATAAACGTTTAATTGCTTTATGTTTTCCGTAGGGCAAGCCAATGAGGGGGAAAAAAGAAGCGAACTACTAAACGCTCATAAATAAACGTTAGGAAAACGCGGCGGCCATTACGATTCGCGTCTTTGTTCGGGCGTTCCACTTGCATGACGGAGCCGCGCGATGGCCGTTTGGCGAAGTGCGCAAACACAGCGGGACGGTCTTTCATGGAGAGTGCAGAAACCGGGCACCGAAGTTCCCTCCATGCGCTCTTCTAATGGGAATGCGGACGGTGGCCTGGATTTTATCTGCGATGTAATCGATGTCTTCCAGCGAACGATGAAGAACCGAAAGCCCGATTTCGCTGGAATCGTCGGAAGACGGCCACTGACCGGCGCTGAGCATCGTCGCAACACGGTGCAGCAGAAAAAAGTTCCATGTTGACTTTGGAGCTGAGGTGGCATCAGTTTTTAAGCAACCCTGACACAGTGCAGTGCACTCGTGCTCGTTTGGTTTTGCTTTTCGAGTGGCTCCAATACTCCCCCCCCGGACAGAGCACAAACAATCCCTCCACCGGGTGACACCACTTATCGGGAGCAAGGTCTCGCGGTCCGGTGCGTTGGCTTTAAGGAAGGTGGAAGGAAGCTTTCGGAAACGTGCAAAAACCTTGACACGGGAGGAGGAGTGATGCGAGAGTTCGTTCAAGATGTTCACGCTGACACTTCTGGGAGGTGTGTGTGTGTGTGTGTGTGTGGGGTGTCTGTCTTTATCGATATCTTTGTCACTCATCCTTGTTCAAAACCCGGGTTGGGTCGGGAGAATCGTTGTCGCGCGATAATTATTCCATTCAAGGACAACACTCTACCTTGTTCATTAACAAACCCTACGATCCAATAAGATACCAACCGTTCGTTTACCTTCGCTTCCCTTCGCAGACATCCCCAAATCAAATCATTTATTTACCGATGAGGAACAAACCGTTACCGCTTGTGTTATCGCGCCCCCGCGTCCTAAGAACCTACCGGTGACCCAATTATCTTTGGGACCAATTTGGGACCGTCGCCACTCGCCCACTCTCGGCGTTCTAGGAGCCTTCGACCTTCCCGAAGTACTTCGCCCAACGGCTGAACAACCCAACCGTAGGTTGTTATTGATGACTGCGCAATCATAACTGCGATAACCTAATTTCACCGATTTGTCACTAAGGGACCGCCCTTCCAATTGTGCGCCCTGCTTCTCCATCGGCTACGCGTCACAAGAGGTTCGACCGAGCATACGCATCGTACGGTGTACTGTCTTGTGTGCGCAACCTGCACGCCTAATCACAAACACCATGGTGATAGATTAGATTTCACTTCTCCCAACGCTTCGAGCCCGCTAGGGGACCACAATATTGACAAATCTTCCGTGCGTCCCTCCGACGGCGAGGCCCCGAGGGTCCAACATGGCGTGTGCGCCTTCGAGAAGCTGGATGTTGACTTGGGGGAAGAAAAAAGAAAACACACTCCCCGGGATGGAAACCTGGCTAAACCGGTATGTGTACGCACCGGCCACGGGTGTATATGGCCATGCCCATGAACCAGCTATATCTGGTGGATGGATATAATAGCCCTCGGGCGACATAACTGTACAACACACAATCCCTGCGCGTTCCGGAGCTGGGGCGCAGCGTGAAGGGATGCAAGGAAAGGCGAGGAAAAAACGACCACATGGGGTGTCGTCGGAAGAAGGCAACAGGCAACTGGTCCTCCCAGTTTCCCGGGGCTTGTTTGCCTCAGCGATGGGCAACCAGCATCCTTCACACCCCCGGGGCTCGACCGATCCGGTGAAAACAGCCGTGAAAGTAAAATCACTCCCGTGCACACACAACGTGGGGAGGTGGTTGAAGACCCAAACCCTAACCGACCGTCACCGTGGCCCTGAGGAGCAGAGGAATATTGAAAACGAGTCACTGATCGGGCAGCAGAACCACCGGAAGGTGGGTTTGCAAGTATGGATTCGTTGTTCGGGCTGCAGCGTCGATAGGGGAACGACGCGCGATGGAGCACAAAACTAACAAGACAACTTGAGCAGAACTTGAAAAACGAGTTGCACACTATGAATTTCTTCTTCCCCTCCGTCCCAGTTCATCCAGCAGACTTTCCTTCTAGCAAACCGTGTGCCTAAAGGAGCAGATTTTCTCCTAGGGTTTTCTGCTTCGGAGCTGGAAGATGCAGCCCTTCTCGTGCGAAGACACCCGAGGTAAATAGCCAACGAACGAGACAAGGGCAAAAGTTTGAGCAAAGACTAGGGTAATGCAATACTTCAGCGCAGAAACTGATGAGTGCCTTTAGAAGAGGCGGACCCTCATCCGGTATTCATAGAAATGGAAGCATTTGAAAAGATCAACCTCTTTGGGAGCCAACGTGCAGAAGCAGCGATGCTATTTTTGTGCGTGGCTCACAACAAAAAGGGAAATGGGAGGTGTACAATAGCGATGGCCGCTGCGGAGCACAACAACGGCTCCGGAACTGGCTTCGTATCGACGATTCTAAAGCCAGCTCCGGCATTAGCCCGGAACTAACAATTCTGAAGTCGGTTCCAAACTAACAGCTTCGGAGCCGGTTCCGAACCAACAGCTCCAAACTTACGGCTCCGGAGTCAACTCGAAACTAAATTCTGGTAACATATAATAAGTGTAGAAATTTTGTAATTTTTTACATGCTTATGTTATTTCAAGAGAAAAAACGATAAAAAATTGAATGGCTTCATGCCCGTTTGTTCGGAACCAGCTCCGGAGCCATTAGCAAAGAGCCGAACTAATGGTTCCAGATCTGGCTACAAAATTTGCCGGAGTTGATCGGAGCCGTTTTACCCATCACTAGTGCACAAGTGCACTTGCCTTGGGTAACTCTTGAAAATATCATCCTCTGTGTTACGCATCTCCCACTCGTTGGGAATTCAAATGGCAATAAATGTACCATGAACTTTTCCAATAGAATATTGTCGCACTTGACATTCGCTCGCCTTTGCCGCTTTGCGTAAGATGTGGAGTATTTTTCTTCATTAAAATGAATTTTTCTCGCCAATATCTTTCCTAAAGTGGGGCCTAAACTGAACTTTCTTTTCCAATCGTGTGTAGCGCCTAATAAGTGAGAGTGATCGAACCCTTTCATCAGGCTTTCGTTCGATCGGAAACTATAACCGCTGCGTGATCGACTTGGCGTGATTACCCCGGGTTCGCAGATGCGCGCGCGTGAAGTGCGTGCTGTGTTCGATGATGTGTGCCTCACGATAGCCTCGAGGATGGACTCACCACCAGCCAGCTGTCCAGCGATGATGATGATGATGATGATGAAACAACCCCAACCCAAAGCCGGTGGTCGGTGAAGGTGAAACCAATCCCCTCTCCCGCGGGAGGCTAACGCTCTTATCAATCAACGGCGATGGCGGGCGAACGCAACACCAACACCGACACCGATGGCGCATCAGGCAGCATGTGGTCGGTACCGTTTTATCACTTTCCGCCGTGCAGCTTGCAGGCCCACGGCCCGTCCAGTTGCGTTGTGTGTGCTTATCGAAAGTGCTAATTAGCACTGAACCGTGAACCGGCGTCGACTGCCCGCCGGCGGCAAAGGGAAACCAAGCGCGACTTTCCTATCTATATCGCCACTATCATCGCACACCCTCCGCTGGCCGATGCCCCCGAGCCGACGGGCAACGGAGTGTGTGTCCTTCGAGTGGGACGATAAACTTCCACCCACCAACGCCAATCGACTTGACGCAGTCGTCTCAGTCGACGTTATTGACATCCTTCCCAGCTCGAGGGAGGTTCATTAGATCAGCACCATTTCGCCACGACCGGGAGGAGTACGTCCCATCCATCCCTCCCGAGTGTCGGTCGGTTGGTGTGAAACCGTTCCGTGCATAGCGCACAGGCCACGTTAATCATTCACAATGTTTGACACTGCCAATCACTCTCAATTAGCCTTCCCGGGTTCGGCGAGGATTGTGATTGTGGCCGCAGCGCGAACAGAACGGCCGAAGTAAATGAACTCCACGACGCCCCACGCAATCGCGGTCGGACCAGGAAGCTGTGCGAAGAGTTTCATAACCTCCAACGCTACCTTCTCTTACCAAGGAGAAAGAAACGAAACAAACGCACCAACAAACGTCAAGCCGTCGGACAATCTCATCAAGAGTTGTTGGTCAATATGTGCATCGAATCGCCCCGAGGGGGCTAGAACTTCTTGTCCACCGAACTCTCTGATGTTGCCCGCGAACCTATCTCGAAATGCGCGCCCGTAACGCTGGTTCAAGTGTGTGCCCTCAAACGGCTCTACACACAATGACCATTGCAACTAGCGGACCGGCGGACTAGAACCTCCCGCGAGGCCCGCCGCCGGAGCGTCCATTGTTATTTTAATGATCGTAACCGGTTCGGGCAGACGCTGTTGGCTGCCTGCTTTGGAAAGGGAAAGCAGCATGGGCCCGCGAAGGGGGGAGAATGGGCAGAACGAGACGGCAGGCACAAATAATACAGAGCGGAAGGAAAAAGAAAAGCAGAACCAGCGAGATCAATAACCCCACACGGTGCGACCAGTTCCTCCCGGGAGAGGAGTTCTGGGATCGTGGGCTTCCAGCGAGAAGCAGTTCAGCGGGTGCCAGACAAGTTCTTCACCATTCTTGATTCACAGCACGCGTGTATAGACGTTTCCTGCACCTTCCCGGACCATGATTCAACACGATCGAACGCGAACGAACGGAAAGCGGTGGCTTTGGAGTAAGACATAGTTACTCTGCAGCGCCTCTGTTGCTTCGCCTTCGCCACGATCTTCATGGTGTTAGCGCTTAAGCTGTAACCTTCGCCACTCGGGGACTCGATCCCTCGATCAAGCTTTAAAATCCTGCCTTTCCACCCTGGGAGCTGGGAAAGGAAGTCCGAAAGGGCGAATGGTTGGATGTGGGAGAGTTGGTTTCCTTGGTACGCTGCCCTATCTCCGCTTCCATCAGCAGGCTACACCGGTCGGCGTAAGGCGGCTGAGAACCTCCGAAATACGAATGATTTCCGTTTGATTGCGTTATTTAAATTATTACTTCGGTTCCAACCATCTATTTTACTCTTTTCTTTTATTGCTGCCTCATAAGTACGGAATCTGGTAGACATCATCAGCGATGGCCTCCGTACGTCAATCGGTCAATTTATGATTCATGGGTCAGACCACTTTGGTCCATCGATCGGCGCAAGTACTCTGCCTCACTCTACCTCGCACATTCTTTCCATGTTTCACTATTTCACTTTTATAGTTCGTGGGAGAAATCGGCATTGCTAGAGGTGGTTACAGTAGGTGTATCTGACCATGAAATGAATGGGCGGTAGACGGCACATCTCACGAGGACGAGCCAGGGTTAGGTGTACTTGACCATTCATTTCATTTAGTTCTAAAGTTCAAAAATATCTATAATGTCATTCTGAACCGTTATATGCGTTAAGTGATTCTTAGAAGCACACAAGAAAAATGATCTTAATCTTCAAGACTGTGTCTCAGAACCAAGGTTGGATCTGCAGATTATCTGCAATTCACGCTGAACGCATTAGAGAATAAGTTTGTTCATCACGGAACATCTGAAAATTATTTCTTGCATAGATATTTTGAATATCAAAAGTTGAAACTACCATCTTTGTCTACAGTAGGTACTTCATTCGTGATCTACGCCAGTTTTACGATGGTTGGTCATCCGCAACCCTTTCCCTGTCGCTCTCAACAAATCAACAAACAAACGTACAATTTATGCACTGTTGACCAAAACGGGGCCCTTTTGTGAATGAATTTTTCGCCCGCTCCACCGGAGAAACCGGTCCCAAAAACCGTAAGGATTCGATTTACTACGACTGGAGGACGGCGCACATACCAAAACACGCTCGTGACGTGACCAACTGTTTACCAACTTGCGGGAAAACGGCGTCTTCAGATTTCCATATCGCTACCTTCTCGGTGTGCTGCATCGTTTCGAAGGAGCGCGGGGAGCGAGTGCGCTACTAAAATTAGGCACAAACAAACGTTTTGCTGGTTTTCCGAGGAAGGGTCGGGTGGGTACAAGTAGAACCCAGTAGTGACTTGTAATAACCTCTCCGGTAGGGCACAAAACCATGACCTGCTTCTAGTGTGCCATGGAGTCGGCACGAAACACAACAACTCATTGCATCTTCACTGGTGTTGGTCACCAACGTGAGGCAATGGCTGAACGTTCGCGCAGGACGTAGTAGTAGAAAGTCGTTGGGTACACAGTGTTCGCAGTAAACCGCCACGGCCTAGCGATATTGGAGTTCGCTAAAAGCAACTTAACAGCTCCTTACGCGTACGACCTCCACCGACAGTAAACCTTTTGCCCGGGAGTGCCTTTCCATGGCGCTCTCTTCGGGCATCCTTTGGGAAAGTTTATTTTTCTTCCCCCCCATGCCTATCCCTGCCTACTGCGTCCTGCTCCGTTCCTCCTCCGTGAGGAGTAAGTGAAAGTAACTGTCATCTAATCTAGGGTCAACATTGGCACAACAGCCCAACGCCCCGACGTTTCACCACACCGTCCCCGAAGAGGATAGTAAATTTAGATTAGACTTACATCACCCGATCTATGTTGACACTCGTGCCGTCCCCTCTTTCTCTTCCCTACCCCCTTGCGGAAACTAGACACGAGTGAGAGTATTGCCCCGGTTTGGGGAAGAAGGTGTTTGCCTAAAACTTTGTTTTTGCCCTATTGCCTTTATCGTTCGGGAGAGCTGTTTATGAGCGGGAGTGTTTACTTGTTTCCTTGTTGTTCTCTTATCTCTAGCGTCCGATGGACCCCACCGGCAGAGTGACCGGGGCGATCTTTTAGGGGTTTTTTATACCCAACAGATGAAGCCATTAGGACGGTTCGAAGGAGGAAAACAAAATTGGCCCTTAAATTGTTGTCAAATGGAATTAGGTTTGGGTCATGTCGCCCGTTACCGTTGTTTTATGTTTTTTTCGCAGGATAAGATTTTTGCCCCTAATGTTAGCAAATTGTGTTTGGTGTTCGGTTTCGGTTTGGGGGGTTTGCGTGAAATGAGTTGCGACTTTGATTACAACAGTTGTAGCATAGAAAAAAAAATATATTCAAGCTAGTGTCTATTTAGTTTAAAGTAGGAGCCACTTAATAAAACTCAAGCAAAGCTGAGAATTTATTGAGAAACGCACGAACAAACGCATAAATAACCATCTGTCGGCCCAAAATAATGGAAGCCAGCCTTACCCAATCGCCAAACCCGCCAACCGGTGAAATCGAGGATCTAATTTTAACCACCGCCCATCATCAATCGGTGCCTCGAAAATTGTCACGAAATTTCATCACCTTCCACCCCGTGAACCCGAGAAAAAGATTCACGCCTCAGCACAAACGCGGTAAGACACCCTCCTCCACAGGTTTGCGTACCGAATATTTTGCAACATTTTCGACCAACACCGCGGAAAAACAACAAACACCGCACTCCACGGAAGGTAAACAATAGAAGGTGAAGGGGGGGGGCAAAAAAGGAAAGGAAAAAGGCTTCAACAAGACTAAACCACTTTGGGGCGCCATTGGGAGGGGAGGGTGGTTGTTTTTTTTTCGTTTGTACGCATAACCGCCACCACCGCTTACCGTGGACAATTAGCAAGTGCAAAGCGAGTGAAATCGCGAATCCGGATCGTTTTTCCGTCCGTCACTTGTCTTTGGTTGGAAGAAAAATGGCGTCTTGGGTCGTGGTCGTTTGGCTTTGGAGGGTGGTGATTTGGTTGCATTTTCTCCCGCGCCCCAAAAGGCCCGGGGGGGGTTTGGCCAAACGGAAAGGATGGGCCGTTTTCGTAAAGTACAAACACACACACACACATGCATCGGTCAATGTAACTAATGTTTTTTTTTCTGAGGCTACAATTGGGTTGTGGGTTTTTTTTTTTATTTGCAATGACCACCAGAGACCGTTTTTGCTTTGCGGAGTTAGTGAGGCGTAGAAATAAGGTCGCCTTTGGAGTGAAAAGTAACGTTCCTCGTCGCGTACACACGCAAGTCGCGCCCGGATGATGATGAAGAGATGGCGATTGTGGCACACACGAGGTACACACACACACACACGCACCACAATTCACGCCCGGCCAGGCTAGGGAGTTTGGTGAGCGTCTTGCGCATTATCCGTGAGAATTCCGAGTGGCGCAACGCGTGGGCGATGGGTAACATTTTTCACGCTTGTTAGATTCGGAGCACACACACACACACCCTCGCGCTCAGTGGCCCCAAAGGCGAACGAAAACAAAAAGGTTTGGATCGGGTGCATTCACGCCATGCCCGCCGTCACGTAAGCGCATTCCACGCGTCAAACCATTTTCCACGGTGCACACCACTTTGGGCAATTTTCCGAAATCGAGCCCATGGCCGAACGCAGCTGGAGATCGATTTTCCTAACCTTGTCCTGCGTGTGTGTGTGTGTGTTTTTTTCCTATGTCGGAAAACTCCACATGGTCCAGTATCAACAGGTTTCGCCTAGAGGAAGGAAAAATAATAAACATTGACAAACATTTCCTCGAGCGATCCTTTTTAACGAGTTCAAAACACTCTCAGCTAATTTACGAGACAAGAGCAAGCCCTCGGGATAACAAGGAACGAAACTAATGTAAATGAAACTTTAACTACAAAATGACGGTAAGTTTTTCTGGACACCGATTGGACGTCCTCTTCGGGGGGTCAGTTACGGAAAAGCTACTCTACCGAACTCCAGCTCCGCCCCCCGGGAGGGAGGTTTAACCGTCTTCTCTACGAGCGACGACTGTCGATCTCATTAACGTCCGACCCTCGGCTGGGCTTGGCTAGGACACGACGACGCTCGCTAACAAGGCGCTCGAAGATTAATTGCCGCGATTACCATAACCTGCAAACCCGTTCTCTCCGGCCCCGAGGTCGAAACAAGTGAGGAAGCTAAAGGTGACACGACCAACTGGATCGTTGCTTTCTTCCCGTTTGCTTACATTTGCCCGGAGGTGCATACACACACGCACGCATCTCCCGTTCCACGGTTCAGTCCAGGTGGTGAGATGAGTGTGAGTTGTGTTTTCTTTTCTTCCCGCATTTGATTATGGAAGCGCAAAACGCGGAAGAAATCTAAGCGTCTACGGAGTGGAATCGCTAATTGTGGACAAATTGAACAACATCTCGCCCACTTTGCCTGGAGGAGGGCACATAATTTATAGCTGTCGCGTCTATTTCGCTGATATACATTTCATCTCCTCGCTTTCTTTGCACGAGAAAAAAAAAGGAACGACACCGACAAGACCTAGGCAATGCTTTTACTGCGACAACTAGCCGAGGCGACAATCCAAGTCAATTGCATGGAGTTTAATCCACCCTCGGGGAAGAAGGGCATGGGTGTGTGAGTAGGGGACGGCAGGCGGAGAAGTCTCCGTTGTTATCAACGACGCGAGATTTGCTTCCGGAAACGGTCCCGGGGCCAATTGGATTGGATTATGATGCTCTGATGCTTGTGGTTATGATGGTTTGCTGCAAGCATTACATACATATATGCTGCACCATGAAAAATGGGAGCAAACCAATTCATCGCTCCCTTTGTTCGTATTTTTGTTGTGCACGTATGGGTTGCAGCGAACAGACATCAACAATAGGATCGAGATAGGAAAGTTAATCTTTAATTTAAAATCACACAAACGACGCAAGGTTTTCCATCCAGAAACCATATTTCATGTGTGAAACAAGCTTCTCCTTCGAAGGCATCATTAGAAAACACTTTCGATACGATACGAAACTGTAACTCATCGCACGAAAGTGAAGAAACCAGCGTCGGAATTGCACAACATAAAACTGTATCAAAAAAAAAAAATGGTAAACCAGCGACATGTGAGACATTATAAATGTGCACAAAGATGAGACCCACCACCACGCGCGTGTATTTGTGCGTCTGTGTTTTTAAACGAAAGTGCCCCGAAGCGAATTCGTTCAATATTTATCACGGAAAGTGAGTTAATCGTTGACCGCGAGCTCGCATTACGGTGAGACACAAGAAAGTGTTTATTGCCGCAGCAAACTCCCCAAGGCCGGTCGTGTCGGGAAAGTGTAAAATGTGTCAATCACCGACACACACACACGGGCCGGGGTACAGACGAACGTGGAAAACACTGCCATCTTCGCGGTGGGCAAGAAGAAAAGTTATTATTTTCCCTCCCAGGCGAACGAACGAACGAACGAACGTCCCCCGAAGGGACAGTAATTAATGGTCGCACAATTAGGGTCAGGACTTGTTCGCTTCCGGGTTTTGAGGCCACTTTGGCCGACGGAGGTTGGGGTGAGCCACACATACCATATACCGTAAACCTTTCTTCGAAGTTATTCAGCAAACCATTAGCCCGTACTCGATCGTCTCGAGTCGAAGTCGAACTATAATGTAACACTTTGTTCTCGGCAAGAGCGCTTCGCTTTATCTGCAATGCTCCAATGCAACCCAGACACTTTCCGCTGGAGCCCTTAGAAACTCCCTGTGTGTCATATATACGGGACGGACGCAGACAGAACACTCCTTTCTTTTCCACAATCCCGGGTCTGTCGGTAGAATTTATCACACCGAGACAAACCCCGACATGACCAGGCCTTAGGCGGGTGAAGCTCAGCGTAACGGAACCTCGCCATTTCACTGACGGTGGAAGTTTGTTTTTCCACCCGCTCTAGCCCCCCCCCCCCTCCCCCACCCTCTGCCCTATCGGTAGAGAGATGGTGAGGGTAATAAGCTGATCTATGCGTAATTGTCCCCCATCCGAGGCGCACCGAAACGCCACACGCACGGCCGGAAAGGAAATGCAGCGGGCCGAACGTTTGGACACAAAGGCACACACTCCGGGCTTTTCCTCCTTCCCTTCGTGCGCGCCATTCCGTCATGCTTAGCTGGCCCTCGCCGAATTGAATTTCCAACCAAACCCTTTTTTCTCTCTTTTTCAACATGCCAGTGACAGAACGACGACCAAATCATTCGATATCACCATCGCCCAACGAACGCATCATGCCATACGAGTCTGGACGGAGGTGGGAGCTCTACGGTTTATTATTTTGTGTATTTTACAACCCTCCAACCCTTCCCGGCCCGAAGAGGAGAAATGGTTGCTACCCGTTAGATGTGGGAGGGTCGGGGTGGGTGTAAACATGGGTTCCCAACGCGAACGAGAAGTCGAAAAAAGAAATATATATAAATGCTAACTATCGCCGGTTCCAGTTCGCTGACTGCCTTAAACGTTCATTTACAGCTCGTGTCGCGACCGGGCCAAAACGAGCGTGCTCGGTTGAATTTCTCTTTCACCGATAAAACAGAGGCAACCGGGAACGCTGGTCAACGCGCTTTTGCACGAAAATGGAGGAAATTCACCTTTCAAAATAATTTCGAGAGAAAAAAAAACGCGTGCGGATGCGTTCACGCTTTCTGTGTGTGTGTGTGTGTTTTTCGAACGTAATCCTTTTTCCGAGATGCAATAATTTCACTCGGCGCATTCGATAAAAGCCGGTAGCCTCGCGCCCGGTTGGTTGTTATACAACGCTGTTAATGTTTGATCCGTAATTTAGCCATTTTGCTACCCATTCCATTCACACCCGAACTTCGCATCGATCGATCGATAAAGTTGTCCAGTGTCTTCTGCTGCTGTTGTTTTTTGGTTGTACCTTCAAAATGACTTCCTGTGATTAGTGTTCGGGGTTTGGGTTTCCTCTTTTGCCTTTAATAAATTTAAAATAAATACGCTAAAAGCTCGAGCAGCCAATGGCGGTGAGATTCGCTGACAAAAGTGGAGGAGAAAAAAGGGAAAAGGCCTCGAATCGATTTTCAGTTTTAGCACTTAATTCATTTCAGTTTGCTTCCTCTTTCCAAAGGCAAAAATATGTTATAAAGCAAAAGTAAAATGAGGTAAAAATAGATTTGAACAAGACGACCGATCATCGTTTTCGTTTTTATCTTCATCGCGTTTTTCAAAGACCTTCGTACGGTTTCGGTTGCGGGAAAGGTAAACAATTTCCAATTGCATCGCTCGCGTGGACTGGACATTTTTATTCCGTTTGGTCATCGCTCGAATTCTCGAAAGAAGACCTTGTACTCATTCATTAAAATGTTGCAGGAAACCAAAATCGACTACGGAATGTGGGTTGAATCATCTTTTCCCATTGCAATGTTACTTTGAAACACATTACTAAGGACAAGTTTTCATATTTCAACCAATAAACAAAACGAAAAGTGAAATGTGTTTTCAGTAAAAACTCATCATGAGTCAATCAGAAAAACACGAGTTAATGAAATATAGTTAATTTTAACCTTAAAAAACAAAAACACAAATCGTAAGCAATCTTTGCTCAAAAAAAGTAAAATGCAAACAAAATGAATACACAACTAAAAAAAAGCAAAACTTCCAACAAAGGTTCGCCCGGTGAAAGGTACGTGATTGACAAACTTTTCCACGGCAGCAGATTCTTATCGCCCCCGTTATGACTAAATGAAAGCGCAGCCCCCCGGAAAATTCTTCTGCAACGCCCGCCCCACCCAATCGTCGTCTCCCCGGTTACCCGCTGCGTCCTTTCCGGTTGCACTCTTTCCGGTGGTGCCCGTTGGTTTATTGCCTTCCATTTCTTAGCCAAACTTTTCCTTTCCCGATTTTGCTCACCATCACCGTCTTGCCTTTCCCGTCCACGATTTCTTCACCATCCCGCCGCTGCGGAATTGCATTAGTAATTGGTTATAATTTATGGAAGCCACAATCGAAACCTCATCGTTTATTTCCGGCCGCGGCAGGGAGGGAAAGAAGATATATACTTCCAATACGTGAATGACAACCGTCCGAGGCTTAGCTTGTGTGTGGGTCCCCGGTGAGTGTCGTGCACGGATCGACGGCGACGAACGGCTCAACTTTTCGGCATATTAGTTTTATCGGCAGGAGGCAAGCCGAAAGCGGAAAGAGGGAACGACGCAAGTACGCGCTCGGAAACGTACGGGAGGAAAATATAAGACCCAAAACACAACCCATGGTTGCTCCCCTTCGCCGGGTTTTCCACCGCATTACGTGGCGTACCCGGTTTTCCGCATACCCACAAATGGCAGGAGTTGGAGGGGGTGGGCGAGGAAGGAAGGGAGGCAAAAAAAGCCATCGAGTAAATTGTATAACAAGATAGTTAGACAACTAATTGATCACCAAACAACAGCGACAAATGTGTAACCTGGCAAAATGCTGGAAGTTGGTGGTTTTCCTCGGTCTCAAACGGTTTTGTCTTTCTCTTTCTCTCTCCCTCTCTCCCTCTGTCTACCTCGGGCGGTTCAGGGGCGGGGGGGACGCACCACGAACTGAACGAAAATATTCACCGCGCACACAAACGGACCGAAAATAAAACCCAACCCGACGGGATTCGATATGCTTTTCCGGGCTTTTCTTTGGGCCGCTTTTCCGCGTTCAGACGGTGGTGGCGATCCGGCCATGCATGGGTCCGTTGTTTACTTGGGTCCACCCACACACTCACACACACGCCCGACGGGGACGCACACACATACATCGATGCTTTCGCCGCGGTTTTTGTCACTGCAGCAACGCGTGCTTCGTTCGACTTCCGGTCTTTGCGAGGTTTTCCACGCTAGAGCGTCGTGCTTTGGGCGACCCGACACACCGCTCCCGTTTCCCCCACACAAACACCACTCGCTAGAGCCGCGAACGAATTTTCAACGGTTTGAATTTCCCTACCGACCCGCCCTCCCACTCCCATAGAGTGGTAAAAGGGGTTGGGACGCTTTTCCGTCTTTTTTTTTCTATTTCTTCGTTTCACTTCCATTTCGTTTTGGTGCAGGGTGGGATAGATGAGTTTTTCGTTTCCGGAAGGGGTTGATACCGATGCAGGGTGGGTTGGTTAAGGGTGGTTGCGGGGAGGAAAATAAATAAAAAATTTATTACATTCATTACAATCGTCACACACAGCGCGACGACGCGTTGCGCCGAGGGAGTCGTATATTTTTCCTTTTACCATTTGGTAAATGGCTCGCTTTTTTTCTCTTCTCTGAACCCCACAAGGGTTGGCTGGGCTTGGTTTGACTGTTTGTTCAGTTTTGTTTGACTTACTTTTTATTACTTTAATGGCATTTGTTTACCCGTTTTCTTTAACATATGATTAATTTAGTTCGATCGGTTTACTCACGCCATAAGTAATTACTGTAATTTGCGGTTTAACTGAATCGTATTAGATTTTAAATCTACTTTGGTAGTCTGACCTACTATCACGCTGTCTCTTCCCTCTTTTCTCTCTCTCGCTCTTGGTGTATGTCTGTGAGTAAAGAAACCAAAACAAACACACCCCAAAACGGAGTGGAACCGACAATAGTTTACGACTGTTTAGAAGTCGTAGACCGGGCGCGGGTGAAAGTATTCCGAAACTTCAAACCACCACCGGAGAAGTTGATGAATTGAACAAACGATTAAGGGAAGAACTTTTTTTCCAGCACAAACCTCTCCACCGCCGCCGCCGCCGGTTTACGGTTTTAATGAAAAGGAAAACACACACCCCGCCCGTGACGGCCCAGAAAACCAAGTTAAAGCCAAGGAAATCCGACTGTTTGGTGCCCGTTTTGGGGTCGGTTGTGTTGTTCGAAAAACGCACAACTGGTTCAGCGTGCTTCGATCGCCCCCCGACGGAGTGGGTTCTTGAGCGGTTCGTTCAGCCGAGACTTGACGAAACAAATGGGCCCAGTTACCAAAATCGTTATCAATCACGCCTGGCTGGCAGGCAGGTAAAGCCTTGTCTGGGGGTTTGCCTCTATTTTCCGACGGCAGGATGGAGGAGGGCAAAACTGCGGAATCGGCATCAATCAATTATGAAACGAATCGCTTCACTCTTGAACGCTCACCGAAGCGAAGGGTCAGTGTGAGGATTTTCGTTTCGGTTTTTGATCAATTCGCCCTGACCAGCGACATAAATCAACGCCAACGAGTGGTCACATTAGCTCTTCTGCCTTCCGACACCTTCTAGTGCACTTTCGATTGTGGAAATAATTTATGAAAACGTATTCTGCGATTCTGAAAGCAACCGTAGACTTTAAAAAAAGCTTCTCTGTAGCGATAAAAACTGGCAATAACGTCACTTTAGGTGTTTTTTGTACATTAAATAATGCTTCTGGCTAGAAATGTGTTCACAAGATTCAGCAGATAATTAATTGAATTAATTTATAACCCTGGCCATCATCACAAAGGCTCTTGTTAATGAAATCAATTGCCAGTCGGAAGATAAATGAAATCAAAACATCTCACATAAATGCTTAAGTTGTGCAAATTAATCATTTTTATCATTCACGGTACAGTGGCGAAAAAAACCATTATTAAACACAACAATTTATTACACTCGAAATCATGACACGTAATCCTACAGTAAGGTCTCTGCGGCGTAATTTAACTATATTTTTTTCGTAAAATGTTAAACTTTCTTCAGCCGAACGCTTTTGTAAGGATCCAAAGACCTGAAGCGCACAAACGATCGATAAACGTTCCGTAGAAGACGAAATGAAACCGAACCCACCCAACCGCAATCGTCCAACGGCCTTGTGCTGGGAAAACGAATCCAACATCCATCTGCACACGCCGTCATGCATCATCCATCAATTTATGTTTTTTTCCTTATTTTTCCGCTGAATGAGGAAAAAAATAATAAATAAAGCGAACGGAAAAGCCGTCCTCGTAAAAGATCAAGGATGCAAACGTAATGTGATGGAACCACACGAAGGGGCCACGATAACCCACGTCCCTCCCCATTTTTCCTCGCCCGAAATGCAAACCCAAAACAAAATGGTCGACCGAGAAGGACGTGGGGCAACGTTTCACGACAAGCTCCTATTTTTCTTCGCCATTTTCTTTTTTGTCTTTTTGGGTTTCTGCTAACATTACAGCTTCCCTTCTCATTCCAAATAGAAGGATCCTCAACAAAGGATGCTGTGAGGTTTTTCCTCCATCATCCGTGTAATGCGTACCAACACATCGCCATAAATTTACACATTCACACATACACACATACGGCCCCACTTCGTCGGGATGAATCATAGGACCACCAGCTGAACACTTGCAGCAGCATCTTTCTTTATGCTTTTGTTTTTGTATCGCAACGGCACCAACACTACCGAGCCGGGGAGCATAACTGTTTGCCCGTGTGTTGGTGCACACTTGGCGTGTTCTATGTTTTCATAACTTCCTACGCACACTTCAGTACAGCTGGGCTGCCAAGGGGAGGCGATCGGGAAAACTGTCTCGTTTCATCTCCAGGACTCCATCCTTTGTGTATGTGTATGTGTGTTGGTGTCCGGTGGTAGTAGCGCCCGGAGTTGTATAGCAGACTCCACAAACGGGAAGTCCTACAGGACGTTTTTGGAGCCATGTTGCGGTATGTGTGTTGGTGTGCAGGCTTTACGCAAAATGAGGGAAAACTGTTTGCTGCAGAGCGTTTGTTTTTCACTTTTGCTTTCCTGTCTTTTTAACTCGTTGTTTTCAGCACTTCCTTTGATTTTCTTTTCACAAGGCCGTCGCAAAGAATGTTCATTACCGCAAAAACATACATAACGACGAATGTAAAAGTACGCCCAGGGCATAAAATAAATGCTCCCTGAAAAGTCCGTTACCAACAATCACATCCAGTGCATTGAAAGGAAATGCTTGTTAGCGCTAGGGGGTTGCGTTCCTTTTTTTCCTGTTCTCCACTCTTTTGTTGTCCCCTCGCTTCGTTAGGATTATGTTGCTATTTATTCCACAGCCCGATGCTGGCGTACGAAACCCGAAGAGAACTTGTTGGCAAATGGGACTTACTTTGGCGCCCCCTTCCCACGTTCCAGCATCTCCAATTCCAAACGCTTACCTTTGATTGTCGCTCGGTGTTGACGGCTCCAACGCTCCGAGAGTTGGTATCTTGCAACGTTCACTGCTGATCCTGTTGGATCTTAAGTTTCTTTCTCTGGCTCACTCGCTTCCTCTCTCTCTTTGTCACTCCTCAAGCAGGCTGCAAAAATGCTGCAATGTATTGCACCCTAATGCGGCGACGGACGGGAGGGAGGGAAGCTGCAATGGTCCTGCTTGAATTATGGTTTCCCTGTTGTGCCCCAAACCCGATTACTTCACTTATGCTCGCGGAGGGCGCGCGAATACACACACAGCCAAACACGCACACCGGAACACACTGATTCACCAACTGCACACTCGGCACTTGAGAAGCAAAGAGTGGGGAAGCAATTTTGCACACTTGCAATTGGTGCCGCTGTGCCATGCAATGCACGAGCATATATTTTCTCAACAGCTCTTCTCCGTGCAAATATTGCTTTTGCTGATTGCCTCTTTTTTTTCGCACCAGAAAACATATACGACCCAAAACAGAATTCGCACACTTAGTACATTTGGCAAGACGATTGCTTTCAATTATGCGGACTGCCGTGTTATGCTTGCTGGCTGGTAGACGAAACTCCTAGTAGGCTGCCGTTGCTCGGAAACTCACACACAAAGGGCACCGAGAGTGGCGTGCTGCGGATGGAATTTCCTGAGGTTGATCTATTTTTTCCCATTCGGCTTTCTTCCTTCAATCTCGCGCTTCCTTGCTCAGCGGAAATCGCTTCCTTCTCGCGTGGAGCAGGAACGCTCCTGCCTTGCACTGCTGCTGGGCGGATTGTATTTGTATTCGATCCTCCTTCGGGACACCTTCCATAGAACACGCGTTAGCTTCCAATCAATTACTAGCACACGATCTGATTTGCTATAATTCTTCGGAGAGCCTCATACTGTCGACACTTTTCTGCTTTGGGGCACACCGATGTTGAAAACGGGTCTTGCACCGGAAGGGAAGGATACTCCGAGTTGGTCGGACGACTACCTGAGACGAGCGTTCGACGAGCTGGGAAAATCCGAACCGAACCGCACAGTGTCGCGTCAGAGACTGAAGCAGCGCGTCGCAGGTCGCGCGTTGTATAGCGCGGTTGTTCGCGCTGTTTGTCAACAACACCCCTATAGGGCCCAAAATGGTCAGTTCTTCCATAACTTTTTAGTTCCTGAACCGATTTTTACAAATGACCCCTCAAATGGTTGGTCTTTTCAAGACACGCAACTTTGGCGAAAGTGAAATTTTACCATCTTTTCTAGTTTTTGCGAAAAGCAAGAGCACGTGTGAGAAAGAGATAGCACTTTACGGTAAAAAGATAAAGACAGCATGAAGTATTTTTTAGGTGAGGTAAAGCAAATTTGCCTTTAACTTTTTAACTCTCTAACCGATTTTGATAAAAGACCCCTCATATGAATGGTCTTTTTAAGACACGTAACATTGTTGTAAAAATGCTACTACATTTGTACCATCTTTTCTAGTTTTTTTAGTTCTTCTCTCAGAGAACCAACCGGGTCACAAACACATAAGCATAGTGTCCACACCCATACATCCGTTTCGTGTATCTCATACGGAGATTACCGATTCAGTGACCGCCACAGAACAAACTTCAAGGTCAAATTTCCCGTTTCACCAAGTGTACAGTATGTGGCGCAATTTAAAGTGATACGCAAGAAATGTAATTCAATGTTTGAAAAAATAATTTTGATCTTCGTATATGAGAGAATTTTAGGTAAAATTTGGACATATTTTAAATTTGGATTCAATCTTTTCTGTATCGTATTTGGTGCCAATAAAAAAAAAAGTTAGGCTTTCTTCACTGAAAATAAAACATTCTGTTAGGGAATCATTCCCATGACGCACGTGTTTCACGTACTTAGCGGCACCAAACATGGTACCACAAAGAGGCCTAAAGTGTCCGCAGCCCGTTTTATTACCTTGCAACATAAAAATCAAAACTTTCCCGGAGACCAAAAGTTGCGGAACGGCGCAGAACGTTGCGCTTTGATGTCGTTTTGATCGGTCTCCTTTTTCTTTCTCTTGGAGAAGTCAATGGAGGCTCTGGAGTTGCCTGGTGTTTAAACTTGGTAAAATGGTAAAATCAAAACATACTTCCGTGGTGTCGTTGTACCCAGTTTTTGGATGTCGCTGCGGTACGCCACAAGAATAAAAGCATGGGGTAAACGTAGTTCCGACGAGCACTGCCTACACACGTGTGCTTGTGGTTCTAATGGCGTTGGAGGTAACACCCTGCACTTGCACGTGTCGTGCAGAACGAATAGTAGCTTAAATCTCGGCACGTCAGCCCACACGTTTCCCGATGGCGAGCACGGATTGTGTAGGCTTTCCTACAGCGAGGTTTTTCGGCTCAGCGGCACCCAAGAGGGGAAAACTATTTCCGTGGCGGACACAATTTCACCCAGCGTCACGAGGCGGGAAGCCCTTCGGGCGGACGTTTTGCATCCTCTGCCAAGTGTAACGCATTCGCGTATGTATCTTCTTCCGTTTGTGCACGATGTTTGGGCACATTCACCTGCGCCGTAACGTGTTCCGGTGATGACACATCTATGTAATTGTAAGCTGACCTCAAAATTTGACGAAAAAACATCAGGAACAGGTCGAAGCTGTCACTAAGTAAGATTATCCGTGTTCCCTTTCGAAGGGTGACCGTGTTGGCTTAACACGTGAAACACCAACGGGGAAGTAATCATAAAAATAAGAAACAAACTAGAAATATAGGAAAAAAATGTGGGATGTGCGCATCATAAATTTCATTATTTCATGGTTTAAATCAATTAAAATCTAATAAAGTGTGTGGATTTTGCTATTTCTAAAAATTACATTTCAAAATATATAATTTTCTCATTTGAAGTAAATGGTACAAACAAAACATACGTTAAATCAAACATATTATGTAAGCATGACCTTATATTCCTGGGGTAGAATTAATCAAAGACCACATTTTCAAATGAAGAAATAATATTTAAAATTGTATTTAGTCTAAAAGTATTTTCTGTCTAAAAGTTGCCTTTTTCAGTTTTGTATAGGCTTCAATTAAATTGCTAATTCAAATTTTAAAAATAAATAGCTTTTTAATTTTGATCATGGAAAATGATTAAATAAGACAAATAAAAATAAGTTTAAAAAACTCAAAACGAAATACTTGGGTACCGTAACAAATGTTTAAAAACAAGTTAAAGTCCGTCGTGATATGTGTATATTACTATGTTTTCGTTGCTATAGTTAGGACGATCAGAACTTTTTTCTCTATTAGTACTGATTTTTATCTATTTCACTCGCTTTGTTTTTCAACTTTTGCACGTCAATTGACCGGTCGCAATATTTAATCCTTTTTCTACGATAATCTACTCAATCACATTGAATTAAAATGTAATCTTTCGTCAACAATGTTCATACATGTGTCACAAATCTCCAGCTCCTAACAAGACAAAAACACAATCCACAGTAGTGAACGTGTACAAAAAACGAAATGGAAAACTCATTGGCCAGAAAAACGTGCAAATGTGCCGTTCGCCTCTCTCCACTTCCGAGTGCTGAAAACGTGCGCAGCACATCGATAATCAAATTAGGCCGCGGAAAAGGAGGCCACCAGTGACCGAACGCAGTGATCCCCTATAGTGTTGCTCAGGTCGTCGGAAAATGGCTCGTGCGTGGACTGATTTATTGACGACGAAAAGCGCCACGAACGAGTATTTCCCTACCCAGCAGCCGATGAAACGTGCTCCAACGCGCGAAACGCATGGACTCTTCGGACAAAGGGACGTCTTGTCCTTGCCAAGCCAGGGACAAGCAGTTGGAGTAGCTACCACGATACGGTGCAACATCCGCATTTGACCCTGCGCCTGCGATGGTCCACTACGGAGATGGTGGATGGTGCGGGGCCAGAAGTTGGCGGAGATTGACGGACTCCACGGCATTCGTGGCCGCGTGTTGTTCCGTATGATTTAGGAAGCCATATATGTGAGTCCACGTTTCCTGCCCTGCTGCCTCTCTCCAGCGTCGCTTCGCCGTCGGAACAAACTGGCACAAAATCTACCCAGAACAGGTCCGCACAACATCGACACCGCAACAGACGAAAAACAAGTCAAACTAGACCGACATACCGACATACCGAAGCGGCACACTCGGAAGTGGACTTCGAGCGACGTCGAAGTATTTACGCCCGTCCAGGTGCGCCGTCCGTTCGACCGGTTGACCGATGAAGGGTCAAAGAAATAAACAATTTTCGCCACATTGCCGTACCGAGCGGGAGCTGGACATCTCCAGAAGGGAGTCAGTCGGTGCGGGGTCTGCAACGGTAATAAATAAGCGTGCATCGATATTTGTCGCGTGAAGGCCACGAACAGTTAGCGCAAACAGTTCGGCCGGAAGATGGCCGAAGGATGACCGGTTCTATGGCGCAAGACGCTGGCAGAGACGCTGTACGTCTGTCGGAACCGGTGGCATGCGACCTAACCTGCCCAAGTTTGGAGTTCGTTACGGGGGTCATTAGGAGGCATGAGAAATGTGTTTACAACTTACGGTGACGATCGGATTAGTAGCCGCCGTCGGCCAGCCCGGACGAAAGACGACGTTTATTGAAGCATTCCAATTGTTGATTTATGGAGCTGTCTTCCGTCGGGAAGGAGTGGGGATGGTGTGCTTTACACCCGGCGGAGGATAATCCGCAAACAAGGAGATTCTAATTGCAAAGTGGCCAAGTATTGACTGCAGTGGTTTTATTGCCGTCTGCGGGGCGACCACTTTTATGTTTCATTTTCACTTGAAATGGATGTCCTGTCTTGCCATTCCTGGAGACTGCGTGCAATGTTAATTGGTAGGAAGTTATTTTTACCACAAAGTAGGAACTTTTGCAACTTGTTACTCATTTAAAACTTTACGGTATTTCTGTTTATAATTTTTCTCTATCTCTTTTCCCTTAACATCCTTAATGATGTGAAAGTGGCACTCAGTATGTCAGTACGATAATACTGGAAAAGAAGAAGATAATTTTCAAACTGTATTTAAATGATACTAAAGAAATCTAGTGTATTTTGCCTACATCAAAATATTTTACTACTTCAGAACTAATTCAGAGTAGCTCTTCTCAAACTAATGTGATTTTTATCAACCACATTTGTATTCTACTCCACAGAGCAACTTTTTATCGCAAAAATTAAATAGTACATTATGTATTTCAATTGATAAAATTGGCCATTTTAATTTTGAATTTCTGTTTTCATTTGTATTGGCATGCATACTGACGGTTTTCAATTGTAATTTTTCTGTTTGTATTGCCAAAAATAAATTCGATTTCTCACCTTGTTCGTTAAACAATTCGAGCAAATGGATTCAACGCTTATCAAATGTATTTGCAATATTTATTTGGTTGTTAGCCATAACAACCATATATGATTAGTCTTTTACTGAATCCGTCAACTCACTACAGCGAATGATGCTGCTTTTTGTATATCTTGTCCCTCCCATGGCAAACGATCGATATCAAAACGGCCATACCAACCATCGATAGATCAATATCAAAACGGCTATACCAACCATCGATCGATCGATATCAAAACGGCCGACCAATTATATCTAGTTAATACACTAAACATCGAATCTCGAGTCTGGCACCCTCCGGTATTACGAACGGCTGACCACCGATCTATAATATACCGTCTTTCGGTCACACAAACTCTCTTCGGAGAGAGGCCTTGTCCCACTAGGGGATGTCGTGCCACATAAAAAAAAAATACACTAAACAAAAGAGATAAATTAATAAAAATACTTGTAGGTATTTGAAGTTTTTTCCAATCAAAACCTTTTTGTATTTTAACTTTTTAATTTAACTTGAGTAATAATATTTTCAATAGAGAATGTTGGTATGTGTCAAATTCTTTTCACCCTGAACCTGGCGTAAAGATGTTTTAACTCACTTCAAAAGCGTATAAGTACCAAAACCATCACATCAATAAATTGAAACATCGAGAGGAAACATATTACTGCAGCGCAGAAAAGGAAAACCAGGAAATCTACTCCACCAAATGTCGATACAATTATGAGCCAATCTTTCGGTTCGCCAAAAGCGGGAAAAGCGCAAAACAAGTAAATCGACGATCGACGGGGCGCACGCGATAGCAAAATCGAAAGTTTTCGAACCCGCAATCAATACGAAATCGTTACCGTGTGGTCCATCGGCCGGGATTATGGCGGCGGGAACGGTTCCTCCCGCAGGTTGGAAGGCGGAAGATCGACCGCTGGCCAAGATCCGGCCCCAACGCCGATGAAGATTTGCCAACGAAAGCAGATGTGATTAATTAACTTAAAAGGCCGATTAATTGCACCGCCTGATAAAGTGGTTCGGGCGGGACTGTAAATGGTCAGATGCGGATCTGCGGGTCGGTCGGGGTTGGCGGTATGGCGCTAAAATGAAAGTTGATGCTGGAGGGTCACCGCGGATCGGTTAGTGGAAAACCGTTTTCATATCTGTGTCCATGTTTATATGCCCTTGGAGAAAAAATGACCTATCGTACTACAAACAAGGTGGTTTTCCGTTGTGTCTTTTCCCGTCCAGTTACGAACGGTTTAATTTGGCTTTTCCTAAGGATGATCTCAGATTGCCTTGTCAACGCTGTGCCTACGACGCAGGGCACCCGTTTTAATCAATACCGTTGTAAACAAATTAACTACTTTCCAGCGTGCTGAAAATAGAACCGCCTCGGCTTCTCGTTGCTTCGACGTAAGCAAAACCCCGAAAAACCGGGCCCAAACAGGTAACACAACAAGAAACCACACGCTTCCAAACATTTGTTTACGTTCGATACTGCGGCAGGTTTGAAGAATGGCGCTTTTCGGACTTCTTGTTATTTTCCACCGGTACGTTCTCGGCCCTCAAAGTTTTGCAGTTTGAACTCCTGATGGCTTAACCTTTGACGTTTTTTTCTTCACTACCCAGGAACGGCAGGGCGATGGTTCCGTTTCCTTGGCTCAAAAGGGTTGGACTGCAGGAAAGGTTTCTGTTCGCTGCGCCGGTTGTTCGTCTTCGTCCTCGCGCGGTCCCACGGTTGAAAGTAAAACATTAAACCGTCGAGCGCTAAACGACGTTAAACATTTTTGATGACAAACTTTTATCGCTTGCTCCGGCGGACCGACCGGTATCGACTGGTTCAAGATCGCGATAACCTTTGTCACGGTGCAGGTAAACCGGGGACGCCGAGCTGGAGAAAACTCTCAAGTATTTCAATCAATTTTTAATTTTTAATGCCAGTTGCCTTATTGTATCTTTCAATTTACTTCAAGGAGATACGTTGTTTTAAGACTCTTTCAATCTGGATGACGGAATCTCGATCGAATCTGGATAACGTATAATTAAAAAAATGTTTTTAAGTGCATCTAGGTTTGTCGCTTATGGTAAATAAAACATAAAGCATCGATTGTTTTTGTATTATATTGTTTTGATTAATGTTTTTTGGTCATCTTAACAATGGTCTAATAAAAAAGTTATTTTTAATTTCAATATTCAAAAAGTAGGTTAATTTAATTAATTTATTACCACGTTAAAATGTAAAACAATTATTATGATTTTGCAATTATATTGACTACACGATCAAAGAAAATTTCTAAAAATAATTTATCTAATCAGAATATACTGTTAAAATTATTACACCAGTTAGTTTTTTATGTAAATTATGTTCATGCGAAGGTGCATATACCAGAAGCCAAGGTTATTTTGATGAAGGTGTAATTCACCTTAGCCACACTCTCATGAAAAACACCTTGCAAATCCGGTCCATTGACCGATTTTCCCATCGAATTAGCATCTCCTTCGTCCGGCGTGCAGTAAATGTTGATTTACATATTATACTGACATGCAGAAAGCGTCTTCGGTCTAGAGCAAGCACTCCCGGGCACAAAGGCTAGCTTTCACGATCGGCAGATCATTATCTCCTTTTTCGATACGGTAAGGTCGAGCGTTGTGGTAACTGTTTATGAAGAGATAGATTTTGTGTTCCTCGTGACGCTACCCAAATCTCAGTTCGCTTCCGAGCTGAAGGGTTAGCTTTGTTGTGTTGGGTCCGTTCCTGTCGTCGAGAGGGCGCCGACAGAGGGGGGGTTATGGGGAAAAGTTTGATTTGTGAATGGGAAACTTGTGCGGATCTTGCGGAGGGCGAACTTGGACAAATCAACTAAACAGTGATTTTGACCGCCACGAACCAATAACTAAGAGTAAGAAGAACAAACTGAACCCTTTTTTGGGTGATGGGTCAAACGAGAGGGGAGGGTATTGATGAGAAACCCAAGGTAAGTCATCTGGATTGTTTTTATTCATCGGTCGGTCCACGTGCGTCGGTTAGGAAGCAACGGAGTATTTCGATGGAACATAATTCCATTTAAGTTTTTCCTCCCACCGGACACAAACGTTGGACGGGTCGTAGTTAACAATCCGTTTACGAGCCGAAACGGCCTGGCGGAAAGAAAGTGCGATACCGGAACGAACTTGACAGAAGTGAAAAAGCGGGGGGTGTGAGAGAAAAGAACAACCAGCAAAGCAACAACCGTCGCATGGCTACCGTCCCGAAGGCCACGAACTTTACGGTTCGCTTCGCCCTGACCAATGTCGGAATAAATCATTCGTCTTCGGAAGCCAAGTTCGAACTCGGTCAATTCTCGAGCCACCCACGCTCTCACACGCACACGGCCTACGCGTGCCCCGCCCCCTGTCGATCCGTCTGCCCCCGGGGGATTTCAGTCGCTTTTCCACTCGACACAGGGACGATATTGTTCCGGATCCAGGGAGCCCATGGACAAGGGTGAGTGCAAAAGACGACGGCGGGTGACAAGTGACACTACTAGGTCGCCAGGGTGGCTGCCACGACTGGAAATGTCCTTCGAGAGGAGCAGCATCTTGGAGAAAAGCCCCAAATGATGTCACAACCATCAAGGGGTGGGAGGGTTTGGATTTTATCTTCTTTTCTCTCCCTTCTTTGTGAGGGGCGGGATTTTTGGAGCGTACATTGATGTCTATCGAAGGGGCCGAGCGGACAAAGGACGAGACATTGACCCGGCCGGTCGGTGCGGGGTCGTTTGCATACAAATAAAAGGAATCCTTCGTGAGCTAGGAAAGATGGTGAACACTTACCAGCGAGCAGAAAAGACGACGTAGAAACACGGTCACAAAGTGCTCGGAGATGTAGTTGTAGACGGTGTATCCCATCAAAACCTTGAGATCGGACAATAGCAAACAGAAGTGCGTGTTAATATATTGACGGTAACAAAACGGTATCACGCTACAAGAAAGAATTGTACATCTGTAGCAGTTAACTAACATTGCCTTTTATAAAAAAAAGGGGAAATTCTAAAAAATTATATTCCACCGATTGAGGTGCGACAAGAAAGCACTCGAATTATTATTAGCGTAATTATTGTCAGGTTTTACGGTAGTACTGTAATTTTGAGTTAAATGCTGATATTTATATACGCCTATCAGCATTTAACCCAAAATTACAGCACTACCATAAAAGCTGAAAGTAATTACGCTAAATTAGTTACAATTAGTAACAAATATTGTCATATTGACTCTTTCCAACGGTAACAATGTCATTAAACATTTTAATTTAATATTTCATTTAATTATTTCACATTTAACATTATAACATGCGTGTTCTTCCTTCTACTAAAGATTCTATGAACTAGGAAATGTTTATTCAATGCGTGTATTTTTAATTTAATTTTTAAGAACTCATTTTAATTTTTAATATTGTGTTGAGAAACCAACATTAATTGTAAATAAATACTTTTATTATTATTCATCCGTGTTTACGGTCCGTGAAATAACAAAAAGCTCAATCATCCTATGTAAATAAGGAATTCTCTTCCCTTTGCCTTTGTATATTTCACACATTTATTATTCACGATCATTTGCTCGAAAAAAAATGAAATTCATGTACGCAGTAAGTAATTGAAATAAACACATCATCTTAATGATGACTAGTGAAAAGTCCATCAGCCCGGAAGTAAAAGCGACACACTTCAATGTCAATTGATTTTCTTAGGCATTGTCAAGGTAAAGGGCAGTAATTCCACCGATGATAAACATTTCCTGATTCGGTAGATCGGTTCGCTTCACCATCCCGAGGAGTGCTGGTTGTTTGGAAAACATCGGTAGGTATCACGTTTTGTTGAACATCACGAACCGTGATCACGACACGATTGATCAGCATCCGATGACGCCACCGATGTTTACGCGGTGTCGATGTACACACAGGTAACAAGTTTGTTCGCTCGGTACTCACTTTCAGGTGAAACAGGAAGCTGCAAATTTGCGCATATCCGCTCACCGGCGCCTCGTTGCTCTTGGGATTCATCAGATTGACACTGGCGCACACGCGAATCTTCACCGTTCGCGGGCGGCATAGACGACGAGATCGGCAGAGACACACGTGCTACCGTATCCGAACTATGAACTCCCGCACTCTGATGAGCGTCGATCCAGGCAGCACCCGGAACCGAAACCAGCCATCCAGTGGAAGAACTTCAAACTTTCGGCACTGCTAGCTTCACCGTGTTCCGGACGTCACGAGCGTCCATCGGGTGTCCTGCTCGTAGATGGCGCTCTGGATGTGTACTGGCTTTCCCGCAGCACACGGACCAGTGCAGCAGGTACGCGCGTGTCACAAGGCTTTCCCCTCGGCAGCCGAAGCGCTACGTCCCGTTGCGCTTTCACGTACGCAGATGGAAACGTGCTATAAAAATAGTCCCGATACGGCACACATGCAGGCTCAATCAGCGTACGAGAAGCACCCCCGATCGGCTGGGCAGCATTAGTGGCACGACCAACGCTTCAACAACATGGGCACAGGGGGAGAAGAAAAGGCTCATTGAAGCATGAAGCGAAAGCAACAGCGAAAACTAAAGGACACTTAGCAAAGGCTCCAGTAATGGCGGCGGGCGAAACACGTGTCGGTGGAAGGTATCGTAAGCCGGTTCATAAGGAAGGCTGTGTCGTTGTTGGCCAGTACGTCAGGCTACCATGTTGCCCTTGAGCCCTAATGCACAGTGAGTGTTAAAGCCAGGCTAAATAGTTACTCATCAGCCGCACGTTAGGGTGTTTCTGTAATTTTGTTTTGAGTCAACTTCTCATGAGGTGTTATAAGGTCCTGTTATACTTTAATCTTTTAACCTTGGCACACAGATTTACTGATGCAATATCTTAGAAACTACTGAAATTTAAACGAATTTTAAGAAAATGATTGCTAGGTTTTATTTTATTCTGTCTTTGGTAAACGCATTATATATACGCTAATCTTTGGTTTACCAACATTTACCATCAAATTCATAATTACTAGCTGTCATTTTGGAAGCAATAAGAAATGGGACTTTATTTTTAACATTCATTTAATAAATAATATCATAGGAAATAAGGTTTGGGGGGTCCGCGACAGCCGAGCGGTAGCGCCGGTTAGAAAATCGGCCCATGAGCGCCGGGGCTCACCACCTCGACGGCGTGGGTTCGAATCCCAACCGAGACCGGACCCTCCCCTGTACGAGAGGACTGACTATCCACGTACAACAGGGAAACAAGTCTCGTAAGCCCTTAACGGGCAGGCATGACCAAGAGGTCGTTACGCCAAGAAGAAAGAAGAAGGAAATAAGGTTTACACAACAAATGAAAAACCATAAGAACAGTCTTTCACCTGAAAAATAGCATCAACATTTTATATTAAACTGTAGTTTTAAGAATGAATCGTTAGATATGTGATGTATTCAATAAAAATATCAGTAAAATAAAAGAGTCTGGAATACGAATGCTTCTTAGTTTGTGAAATTATTTTATTGACAGTACAAGGGATGGATACTATTTTATTGAAACTGGTTGAGTAGTTGGACATAGTAAATTCAATAATTTTGTATAATAACAATTCTACAGACGATCACCGATTGCAACATCTTTAAAGAAAATTCCAAAAAATTTGCATCAAATCCATTTGGTTTAGCAGTGGTTTTATAAAAGGGTAGTAGTAGTTTAAAATAATTAAACGTTTTATGTTATCTTTTTTGGAGCAAAAATCAAGTTACTCATTTTTCTAAATACTTACCAAATTTTACCGAAACAGTTGCCCACTGTCAACCAGCAGTTATCAGCGTGGCCGTACCTGATCGCCCCGATAATCCAAACTGGTTACTTGGCTCGGGAGTGTAAGCTAAGGAGAAAAATACACACAAACCCACCGAACACTATGCTCTAATGCGCGTGCCAACCATTATTACACGGAAGTATCCGGTAATTGGCCTCAGATGAGCGTTGGCCACTCGTGACGGCGCCACCATCGAGGGTTGAACGATCAGAAAGTCCAGATTGCGTTTGTGCACAGTGACATAGTTTTATTGTAATACCGAACAAATACATTCATTCTTTGCGCCCCATTTGGAATAGCACGGGGTTACGGAGCGCCCATGTCCATGTGGCAGTTGCATTTGCTAAGAAGCTTATCGACTCGATTTTCTATCATACTTGTGGTGTACTTTCGTCCTCAGACGGGGAACACGTGTTGTTAGTTTTGTGAAATTGTTTATCAATTTTCCTAATTTATCCATCATAGCTTATGTTAAGTCTTCCTCGTCTATGGCATCTGAACAAACAATCCGCTAGTCCTACTCGTAGATACCTAGCGCTGGAATTGGCCCTATCGAGAACAATAAATAGAGACGCACGCATTCTCCTCTCCTACACAGTGTACCAGTGGGTTAAAATCACACCGATACGGCTCTCTCGGCGTAATAAATAGTGTCCATAAGTTAGCGAGCTAAAAAACTATCTTACCATACACTTTTGCTATACCTAACATCCGGAAATGGACCTACACGTTCATTTAGTTTTGCTTGCCTTGGATTGATGAACACATGGCAGTTTGCGTGTGCCATGATTCGTTAATGCTTTTCTCTACATAGCTAGAGCTCTATGGAGATTGACGATGGCGCGGGCCAGCTCGGTGGTTTTCTTTGTACAACTATCGTCCCGCCGTCCAGGCGGTATTCGTTCGGAAGCCTCTAGCAGGCTGGGAAGTAGTGACTGGGCAGTGTAGCATGTATGTGTTTACGTACAAAGTGGCAGTTTATAAGAGTAGTTCTACAAGTCTTGTATTTGGCTTAACATTCGTCTCCAACGTCTCGTCGGTGGCGCTGGGTGGCGTACTCAGAGATTAGAAAACCGAATCTGCACGAACGAACGGGTAGCGAATCATCCTTACGCATCTCCTGGAGCTCCTCCGTCTAAGCGTATGAGAATTTGTATGGCTACGTATGTACAAAGAGTACTTGGCGCTCGAAGGCGACGGCGCCCTAGTTCATCGCCAAACATTCGCTCAGCAGCACGTTGTGCAGATCATCCATGTCCGTCCAATCCTTGCGCTCGTTGCGTACGACAATGTTTCGGATGCATCCCTTGAAGTTCTCTCTCATCAGGAGTGTTCCGCTGGATGCGGCATCTGAGGAAAGGAGGTTAAAAAAGGTAGATCATTTAAATCCACTTCTTCAATGGCGGATCTCTCGTGCGATCACTCACCTGGAAGTCCTCCAATGTACAGTGGTGCTTTGGTGTTGACCCGCCCAAATCCGGTAGTACCGTGCGGGAGGAGCGTCGTTGGGGGATATTCATTAACCCTCAACACGATCTGATGATCTTCGTACAGGGCGGAGATGTTATGCCACCGATTGTCGCAGAGTGTGTACTTGGATGGAAGCGCTGTAGAGACGCGCGTTGGATTTCCATCCCCATTGTCCACCGAAAGGATAATCTGATGATGAGGAAAATAAGAACAAGAGAGATGTAAAAGATGATCGTGTTTGGAGCATCAAAAACATACATTTCCATTGGAAATCTCCAGCGAGAACGCAGGGAATCCGTTGATTTGGTCGGCAACACTCATCAGAATACCGTTCATCTCTGACGTTCGCACCTCGAGTTCGATTTCGACGAATTTTCCTACGTTGAAGTTGCGCTCTGGAATTGGAACAGAAAAGTAAAATGAGGCTTTTGCTCCGAGCACCCATTATTTCGTCTTCAAAAACTCACTGTAGATAGCGTACGCGTCACCCGGGAAGTAGGAACCCCGTTCGATGCGAGGGAAACACTGGCCCACGTTCAGATGGCGACCGGGTCGTGCCAGATCCTGCGTGTTGTTATTGACGGAGAACTTCCGCAGGCAGCCCTTGAACTCCTCCGGCCGAGGTTGAAGCTCCTTTGGCAGAATCGGTACCTCATCTGGCAGACCGCCAATGTGCAGCGCATTGGCCGCGTTCAGTTTCTTTGGTAGTTTAAGCTGGGCCGAGCTAAGGCTGCTGCCGATCTGTACACTCAGTGTCGCCTTCTTCTTGATGCTGCTCAGCGTTACATGATGCCACTGGCCATCGTTCAGCTTCGGTGGCAGCAGCAGCTGTTCCCGTTTGCGGCCACGAACCGTCAGCTTCAGCACACCATCCTTCAGCGACAGCATGATGAAGTGTTTCGCCTTCTCTTTGGTACCCTGTAAAGGCATAAGGGAATGTTTCTCTCGGTAAGAAACACGATCACCAGGATGGAGCAGCATAAGAGCAACGTGCTTACCAGCGCAACGAACAGGATACCGTTCGGGTAGAACGTCCGGAAGTCGAACTCGATGTGGAAGTTTCGTTGCCAAATGTGTCTCGCCTGGACGGTCACAACGGAGTAGCTCTGCGGCTTATCGCCATACTTGAACGCGTTCGGTTCGTAGGAGTAGCTTCCGACCTGTGCGGGAAAAACGGTACGCAAGTTGAAACAGCGGTCAGCGGATCTTCGGCCCAGGTGAACGTGTCGACATTACCTACTCCGCCCGCAGGGGTGGTTTTATTCTTTTGGGGTCAAGAAGCGTCTAATGCGGTGCATTACTATTTGTTGGCAGTGTGTGTAGGTACGGCACGAAAGGCCCGGTTAGTAAATCGATGGCGTTGATGGGTTGGCATTGATTAGAGCCCATGGTTTTATTTTTTTTGAGGCTAGCGTGTGTCAAGCTAACGAACTACACGTGGTTCAGCGACTGGATTTGGGTTACACCTGTTTTTGCTCCTTCCGAACACCATACACTATCCATTATCCCAACCTTAGTCTAATTTAGCTATGATAGTATTGTATCTAGAATAATTTTGACATGCAAATAGAAACAGGAAAAGAAAATCCCAAAGCCACTTTTTTATATCTACCGCAGCACTAGAATACTATTACTAAACTAATTCACTCGCTAAAACCAACTCCCCAGGGGTGTTTAGTGTCTAACAACCGCCTTCTTCTTCCTTTGAGTTAGTAGCATTATCAACACTCTGCAAGTACAGAAAGGTTAGACGTGAGAAAAAGAAATAAGTGATGAGTGATCGATAGACTGTATCGGTGTTAACGATGGTCTGCGTACAGAGAAGTTCCAAGTGGAAACATATATCACTGCATTGGAAGTGCTCCAAACAAGAAACCATCCCTGTAGCAGCCATCTTTAATGTTTTCTAGTGTAATAATGCCGCACTGAGTGCTAGTAGGAGGTGGTATGATATCCTCGGTGTGAGATGGAAATAGCTGAACCGTAGCTGTTCACTTTGAACTTACACGATGGCAACCTTCCGGGGCCGCCTTGAAGCTTCGACCGATCGGTTCCGTCTTCATGAGCGCCGTGTACAATCCCTGGCTACCCATGGCCGGCCCAGTGCGCCCCATCTGTACGTTGGTGAAGTTCATCGCCTGCCCGAACGAGAGGGTCTGATTGTTGAACACCACGTTCGCCACCACACCCTTGAGGCCTTCGAACACTTTCGAGAGTGAATCGAACGACGGATCGTCCGGAACACCGCCGATAAACAGACCCCCGGATGCGCCCGGCATGTTCACCACCGACGATTGTAGCGTCTTCGACATCTGGAACTTATCATCCACACGCAATTCCACGAGCCGGCCTTGCTTGACCACGGTTAGGACGTGGTACTCGCCATCGTTCAGTGTGTCGTTGGAGACGAGCTCAATGCGTCCCGTTCCCGCATCCATCCAGAGGTTTACCCGACCCTCGGAAAGGAACACCGAGTAGTTGCCCAAGGTGTCCTTCGAATCGTAGTCATCTTGCACGCGCGTTGGATACGCGGACAAGAGCAGCAGACAATCCGGCTGCATGGTACGGAACACGAAGCCAAAGTTGGCTCGCTTTTTCAGACTGAAGGAAGGCAACTCGACGTAACCGTGGCCGAGGAAACCGGCCTGCACGATCGTACTATCGCAGGACGTTTCGATGCCGAAGTGGGTCGTACTGTCAAGCGGATCGTACGAGCTGCCCCCAATCAGTAGACCTTTCACGCAACCCAGGAACGCATGGTCGGCTCCGGGAGCCTTGGTTGTGCCCGTTTGGAATCCGGGTGGAACACCTCCGAGGTAGTAGTTATCGCTCAACACCGGAAGCATGGTCGCTCCGATCGGTTTGGTTGGCGAACCGTGAATCGGTTCATCGTGGTTCACCTTTAGCACACCGACGTCGGTCGTTGATCGACGGTACATTCGGGAAGCTTCCACCTCGACCCATCTGCCGGTGTTGTAGCGTTCCGTTGTGTTGAGTTCGAGTCGCGTATCGTCACCGTAATCCACTCGGAACACCAGCAACCCTTGGTAGAGTGTCAACGAAATGGAACGGTTCTGAAATAAAAATAGAACATTATTTACTGCCCACTCGAACAGAGGAATAAGTTATCGGCTTACATTCTTCTCATCAAGCGCCAGGAAGATAAGCGCATCCTCATCGAGCGTTTTGAAGCTTAAACTCAAACTGAACTGGGCCTTCGTCCTCGCATCGCTGGCCCGTTTCAAAACGGCATACCCATTGCCGTTGAAGTTCCTCTCGTTCGTCGAACTGACAATCTCCTGTGGGCCCAGCATTGCCCCGTTACACTTCCCACTCGAGCTGGTAAAATGCCACAGTCCCATTTGTCGCTGATCCACGTACAACTGACTCACTGCCACTCTCAGACCCTGGCTCGGTTCCAGCTCCGGCACACGCAGATCATCTGGAATGCCACCAACCCAGATTCGGTTGCTCGGACTCACGTTAAGTGTGGTGAAGGCGGGACTGCTGGCACCGGTCACGGGACGTGCATTGATCAATACCCCATTCGGTGACATTTGGCGGACATTCAGAGTGCCGAGGTTGAATGTGCGCGTTGCGTCAATGAAGTACCACGCATCGTCGTTCTTCAGGTCACGATGCTGAATCTCCTGCGGGTGCGTAATCTCCGCGATCGACCCATTCAAGCTCCAAAGCATTCGAATTCGGCGTTGGCGTAACTCCAACGCGATGAACCGCCGGTCATCACCCTCGATGTACGCGAGCGGTGAACTCTGCACGTTGGGATTGGTTAAAGCTATCGACATCACCAACCGGTTGGTTGTCGATGGGCCAAAGGATGCCGGTGCGTACGATCGAATACACTCTTCGGCTGATTCCATCGAGACACGTATCTGCAAGGTTAGGACATTCGTTAATTTTTTCCTCACAGTAAAAATTAACTATCTATCTACTGTACTTACACCTTCCGCCTTATGCTTGGCCATGGCAATCAAATCCCGCAGCTCTTGCAGATGCGCCGAAAATGTTTGGTTCCACGCCTTAAACCGTTCACCTTGTGTGTGGGCGAGCGCTTCCATGCCGTTCAGCTTGTCCTTGGCTTTGCGAATATTTCCGAACGTCTGCGAGACGTTCTCCTCGGCCATCCCGAACTTGGTGTCCCATTCCGGTTCGAGGGATTTCAGTTTCAGCTTCAGCTTATACACGTCACTGTTCAGATTGATTGCGTCCTGGCGCACGAACTTCATCTGCTCCGACATGATACCGGCCCGGTCTAGGTCTGATTGGACGGTTTTCATCGCTTCCCCGCGCTCCACCTTACCGAGTTCATCCATGAGGTTGTTGTTTTTGATCGCCGTCTCCCAGATTTGATCCTTGAGATTCTGTACCGTCTTCTCCTTCTGGATCATCGTTTCGTTAAGAGCTGGAGGAGTGAGTGACAATAAAACAGTGATGTAAGAATGCTTCTTTCCGAATAGATGACTGTTTGTTAAACTTACCAGTCGCCTTCGTAAGTTCCCTGTTCGCCCGATTAGTCAGATTCGTCGATACTTCCAACGCCTTCTGGCTCTGATCGCTGATCGTAACGTCGTGCTGCGGGTGAATAAGTTGATCGGCTTTCTCGACCATGTTTGTCGCATTGTCTGCACTCTGCTGTGCGACCACTATCGCACCAATGATGTTCTCATAGGCCTGGCTCGCTTCCATCGCCTTTGCCGACGCATCTTCGGTGGTTTGGAACTTGTTTCGAATGTGATCCGCTTTGGCTTTCAGCTGCTTGGCGTGCCGGACAGCTTTGGGTATTTGCGTTTCGAGGAGGATACTCTTCTCCCGTATCAGATCCTCAGTCGATTCGCTCAATTGCTCGATGAGCGCGTGGAGTGTTGCATTGTCCTGTGTGAGCTGGCCGTAGTTATCATCCAGCTGCACAAGGGCAACATCCGTCGCGGACATGATGTTCGTGTCGAGCAGCTTCCTAATACCTGTTTCGTCCTCGAGTGCCTGAGCGTACGCGTCACGTGCGCGGTTGAAATGCTTCTGGTTGGTGGTCTGATACACTTCCGTCTCTTGCACGTGCCGGAACACCTGCACCGTGTAGTTCTGCAGATTGTCCGCCTTATAGTTGATCTGTTCGATTTCGAACTTTAAATCATCTAAACGTCTATTCTGTCCCGCCACCGTTTTCGACTCGTTCGACCAGTGATCGTACTGCTTGTTGGCACAGTCCATCACCGTTCCGTCAAACTCCATCTTGCCGTAGCGATCGCGGATGTCGGTCAACAAATCGTTCGCCTCCTTCACTGCCAGCGGCAGCTTGATGTGATGATCTCCTACGCCGTAGTTCTTTAGTACCTGTATGGTACTGCGCAGATCGCCGTCGATCACATTGATTTCATCAAACAGATCCATCGCACGCCCCATAGACTTGCCGATTTCATCCTCACGGTTCGTGACTCGTTTGTCCAGCTTGCCTAGTCGTTTGTTCAGTCTGGTAGCATTTCGCTTTAGGGGTTCGGCGAAGTCCACGGTGAACTTTTTAGCCATATCTTCCGCTTCCAGCAGCCGGGCAACACGATTCGCGTACTGCCGCGTTTTCGTTTCGTACTTCGTTAGCTCCACCCAGGGTGCGGGAATACCATTGCGATCGATGTGCGATGTTTCCTCGTCCAAACGGCTCGATAGCACCTCAAAGTCATCCATTAACGTGACAGTACAGTTGTCGCAGACTAAAAAATAAAAATGTTCATAAAATTGAAGAATAAAATAAAAGAGAATGTCTTGAGCGACGTCAACTTACTTTTACACCGATAATCCTGGACGATATGCTTGGGCAGTTCGCACCGATCACACTTCTTTCCCGTCACCCCCGGTCGGCAGTGACACTCCCCGGTGTAGCGATCACACTCGTCCGAAATACTGCCCTCGCGGTTACACTCGCATGCCTCACAGTGGCCATTATCCAGATGCGGATGGCCATAGTACCCCCGCATGCAATTGTCACACAGCGCTCCGGTGTAGCCTACTTTGCAGATACAGTGCACGTCGCTTCCACGGACCGTGCAGCCACGGGCAAAGTTCTTGCGCGTTTCTGGACACGGACAGGCAGAACACTGGCCAATGTTTGGGTCTCCGTAGAACCCTTCCGCGCATCGTTCACAGTGCTCGCCGCCGGTATTGTTATGACAGTTCTACGCAACGGATAGGAAGGGTGAAAACAAATGTAAGGAGTTTACTTGGATGGAATCAAGTCACCACATTCGCCTGAAGATCAATCAGTAGGCTTAAGGAAAACTTACCAAACAGATCCCCGTTTCAGGATCACATTCGTCACTCCGTCCGTTACATCCGCACGGTAACACCTTCCCAATCATATCCTCGATTGTGGCCCACTCCAGGTCGACGATGGGCAACCGATGCCGGTAGTATCCTTTACCCGGATTTTGACACGACAGCCCACTGTATTTCGGAGGACAACTGCATCGTTCCACACCGTACGCGTGATTGTTTTCGGCTCCTGCAACAAATATCCCCGTGTCGAGCGTGACATTTGTGAGTCTGAAAAAGGAACTTGATTAGCTACAGGTGATCTACATCGGGCTTGGTTTTCGGGTTGTCCTTACACAACTTCCTGGAAGTCCATTGTGATCGTTGCGCGGATGAATATGTGACGCACGTCTTGAAGGGCCGTCATCAGGATCGTCCGGTTGATCCACGATCCGTCGTAGTGGTTACGCCACAGACTCCCGAACAACCGTACCGAGTGTGACTCAACCGTTTGCCCATACCGAATCGGGTTTTCGTAGTGGTCCAGCACCAGATTCTCGTGCGTGTGCAGCTGCACCAGTGGGAACTGACGCAACGATGGTTCAGGAATGTTCACACTCGCACCGCCCGTAATGAGGGTGAAGTTAAGCAGCCCTCCATAGCTGCTGGTCCGGTCACCCAGGAACTGTGGTGGCAGTTGGAAGTACAGTGGATAGCGGAACATGACGTACGAACCGATCGAAACGTTGCCCGTCGAGCTCGGGATAAGGTCGAGGTTGTTCATGCTGGTGATATTGACGTCCTCGCGGTGTGTCCGTGAACCTTCGAGCTGCAGGATCGCCACATAGTCCACCTCGGACTGACCTTCCTGACGTTCGAGATACTCTACACTCAAATTGCGCGCCCCTTGCAACCGAACCTGACCCCACGAGTGGTCACTCTGGGTGCATTGGTCCGCCCGGCCGAAGCAGAAGCACCGGGCACATCCTTCCGGATGGATCGCCGCTAGCCCGAACGTACCCTGCCGGCACTGGTCACACTTCTGGCCGTACACCATCGATTTGCACAGACACTGGCCGTTCCGGTCGCACGGGAAGGTTCCATCGACAGCCTGCACGGTGCCCCGTTCGTCGCAGGCACATCGATGACAGATCGGGTAGCCATAATACCCGGCCGCACACTCGTTGCACTGCCGCCCGGTGTACCCTTCCTTGCAGCTACACTGACCGTTCTGCTTGTCGCACGCCTGCCCGATCGATCCGACGATGTCGCAGGCGCAATGTTTGCATCCCTTCTGGAACTCGTTGCCCCAGGTGTTGGCAATGCAGGACCGACACTCGTGGCCGTTGCTGTTCGCCGGGCAGATGCACCGACCCGTATCCGGATCGCACACGTACGACGGGCTCGTGCAAACATCACATCCTTTGGAGAGCGAGAAAACCCTTCCGTTAATATACCTTCGGGGAAAGAATTCTGTGGTTACTTACGTTTACATCCCTGTGCGCTGAACCCGTAGAAGCCACCCTGGCACCGGTCGCAGCTGATACCGTCGACGCCGGGCTTGCAGAAACACTGGCCCGTGTTGAGATCACACTCCCCCCGCTCGCTTCCGTTCGGGTCACACGAACACGCAACGCACCCATCGCCGGCGTTCAGGTTCCAGAAACCCTTCCGGCAGAGGTTGCACTGGCGTCCCTCGATGTTCGGCTTGCAACGGCACTGGCCCGTCCTGATGTCGCAATCGGGACCAATGGATCCGTTCGGGTGGCAGTTACAACCTGCGAAAAGAGCAGTAAAGAAGCATCGTTAAATAAGGTATTAGAAAGCGGACCTCTTGGGAAGGAAGAAAATCTTCTCGAAGTGGGTGAAATCAAGACATCATTCTGATTAATAGGAAGTTCCAGGAATTGGAGGAGGTTAGTGAAAAATGTTGAAAAACCCATCAAAGATCGGGTTTGAGCGTGGCGGTGATATCGGTAAACATTCGATCCGGAGAAATGGTCAATCGGCCTCGCTCCCCACCACGTACCCCGTCCGTGACTCACGACCGACGTCCACCACCTCTGCGCCGCATGGGAGCGCGCACGCACTCTGGCGCACTTGATGAAGATCGATTGTTGCGCAAAGCCCCGGACCCGGTTTGCGAAACCGAACGAATCGCTCCGAGCCGATCGGACATTAATCGACGGGCATTCCAATGGCGCTGGCAGGGCGTGCGATCCAACCTCTCCCCCTTCCCAATGTCCCCGGTCGGCCACTTAATAGGCACGTTAATTGGGCATACCAACGCCAACATGCTACCGCACTTGAGACGGGCGAAACAACGGCCATTTGAGAGGCCGTTTGCGCGCCACGAGTCCCTGCGGATCAATCCGAACAAAGTATCCCGCGTGGAGCCTAAATGAAAAGGTAAACTTCTTTCTCCTCACCCCTGCGTCAAACGCGTCACGATTGCGCACAGCTGGAAGTGAACGGCAACCGCCGGGGTAAAAGTAATCTCGGCCAATCTTTCGAACCGGAGCTTCGGGCACTTCAGGAGGATCTTGGATTTCGTTTTATTTTTCCTTTTTTGTCAACGAATTTCGTGCGTGTGCTTGTGCGTGTGTGTGTGTGTGATGAGACGAAGAAGATCACAGGATAACGAGAGCATGGGCACTACAATTTTCCCATAAATCTTTCGCACTCTCTCGGTCAATCGGTGTAGCGTGGTGGAGAGTTTGTTTTTTGGGCTCCAGATTGTTTTTTCCCACCCGGGTTCTGCCGTCAAAATTTCACTTCGGCATAAATCTTATGCTGCGTATGGAAGCGATGCTGACGCTGGCAGAATGACCGACGGGGCCCGTTGGTGCAGTTTGACAAAGTCAAATTATGCCGTAAATCAGAATGATTTATACGCTCGCGTTTGGTAAATCAAATATTTGATTTATCATAATTGAACTCAACTTCCTGGGAGGATTTTGCTGAGTTCCACAAACAATCGATGTAAAGGGTTAAATTCGTGACAAAAGGGAACGGTAGAGAACGGTTTATGTATTGGTCAGGTAAGATCGAACGATGGTGGAAGCGTTGAACGTTGACAGGGAAAATGGGAAATTATTTTTCAGGGATAAAGATATTTCTTTTTAAGTAATTAATCTAAATAACTAACAAATCTTTCGAGCTGGTTCAAAATTTTCATGAAACATTAAACTTGATTATAATACGTAAACTATCCTTAATTACTTCTCCCATGACTTTGATGCAAGATAAGAAAATAAAATCAGAAAAAAAAAACATGTTTGTGGACGGGTTTTCTGCTTTCGTTCGGAAAAATAAACCATTTCCCCATGCCGTCTGCACGTCCTGTGAGCGTATGGTTGATTTAAAAACCATCCTCCCTCCTTCGAAGATCATGATCCCGAACCGCAATAGGAAATTACTCTTCCTGCTGTTACAGCATCACCTTGGCCTAAAACTAGCACTCGATTTACTTTAATTAACAGAACCCTCGCGCCTGTAACCTGCCACGGCAACTGACCAGGTACACGTAAAATTACTTTACCATAAACACATTATGAGTAATGCTATGGAACTTCTCGTTGTACATCGACCGCACTTAGCGATCGAGCAGGCAAAAATTTGAGCGGATGGACAAGCTCTTGGAATCATCCGAGTGCGGGTGCTGCAGGTGGCGGAGGAGGAGACGGTAGAGATGGAAATGAACCGGGCACGGTAAAGTAAATAGTCATGCTGTGAAAATTTTCTATCGCGCCTGCGGGGGGTCCATTGGTCAAGATATGCCATTTTTCGTTGGGGAGGGTAACCGCAAGGGTGGATGAGAATATAATTAAACGATTAGTCTACGCCGAGCCCCGATCCAAAGTGTAAATGAATGTGGAAGAAGAAGTGAGCTGAATTCCAGGAAAAAAAAGCCATTTAGCAATGTTTACCCGATCGCTGCTAGATATCAAAGATCCAGCCCACACCTTCGATTAGATAAAGTAAACCTTCGTAAGACATGGGCATCTTTGCAACTTTTATGGAGCCTCTACTTTCGCGAGAACCACCATGAATCCGATAGGAATGCCTCATGTACGTGTTTCGTGTTCATTGCATCACATTATAAAAGGAAAAGCAGAAACAAACAGTACCTGAGGGAAGAGTCTCGCCTAATGGGTGTAGTGTTTTTATGGGGTGCCAATCCGGTCCAGTGATTTATGGTTGTTTTGGGAGGAAAAAAGATGGATTGAAGTCACACTCGACAGTACGCGAGAGCCCCGTCTAATTCGAGCGATTCGGTAATGTGATGATCATTGAGGTTTTTGGAGAATTTTAATGGGAGCTTAGGGATGAAAATAGAATTCCTACCGTAAGTGATATCATCCGCAATGTGACACAGAGCCACAAAATATTAACCACGTTTGCATCGTCGTAATATATTACAGTAATAAAAGCATTGCTAGGAGCATAGCTTTATACCAAGCTTAAAAATAAAATTTGAGGGATTTTAGAACAAAATAAGTAAATTAAAAGTTAAATTCAATGTTTAAATGATTGAAATAAAATAAATTTTCAGATTGAACACAAAGTTTTACACAAGTTTTTAAATAAAATGTAAACATGTTTGAGGTACACTAGCATATAAAAGATAATTAAATAAAAAACCAAAATTAAATAAAACAATCGTTCAACCTTCTTGTTTTAACCATTTGTTTTAAATTGGTTCATTATAGTAGTAAATTGTCGAGCTAATTCAATTATGAAAACTTTGTGTAAACAATATCTCTTCCCGGATTAGTTGAAATTACGGCGGTATTACTGGGGCATGGCGCACGCTAACTCATCAGACATGCAACACGTGATCCCACAAATCGCCCGGCTTCGGAAGATTGACTTCCCGTAAGCGGGGGTAATAATTTACTTGTCCGCTTTTGATCTCCCGGGCCCGTTAAAACAAACTGCGAAGTCAAACAGAAAACATTGTCCCTCGGGTGCGGGACCCGAGGAGGGTGTCCGAACGGGCACGTGGATGTGTTGTAGCCGAGAGGTGCGATAAACCTAATTTACAGCTCCTCCAGCCGACGATGTCCCAGCCGTACCCTCGAATCGTCCAGGATCGCGTTGCGATACCTCGATAACGATCGTAATAATTTATCGACTTTCTAGCGAGAACGTCAGGTCTGGGTCGTCCCAACGTTCCACGAATCGCGCCACCGAAGCAAGAGGTGCTAATGGGGAAAAGGGACACCGTGGTGGTGTTCCCGTTGCAAGGTGGTGAGAAAATTTACGACGAATCTCCCGGAACCGGTAGCAGCGTGCCTATTAATCAGTCATACGAATGTGTCATGATGTCGGTCTGTAGCCCTTAGCCGTCTTAGCTCGAGGGGAGCTAGTTGAAGGGACCGAGGGAAAACCACCGAAACACGTGAACTCTAGTCTCACTCGCCAGGCACGGTTTCCTCGCGAGCCGGTGGTGATGAGGCCAGATCAAATCTCCAAATCCTATAAATATCTTCCCAACTGTCCACGTGATGGTGGCTACGATCGAGAGACCTGGTCGCCAAAAGATCTCCCTCCCGGTTAGGAGGAGACCCGGCACCGCCAAGGGGGACGCTTTCCGTGCGGCTGTGTTTAATTTCCCGAAACCCAAAGCTATCGAATGGACCCTCGCGTCGGATGGGATAGGGGGGATGCATCTCGTAAGCGCGATCGTGGACAACGGCGATTCGTCTGACGGCGCAAGCAGAAGGGATTGGGCCGCAGGATTGTGTGTCACGTTTGTTTTCGTTTCCCCGTGGTTTGTGTTCTTGGGCGAGCGAAGAAGAAGAAGCGCCAGCTCCCGCTAACCCTCCCCACGTTAGTTTGATTGATGTCGGCAAAACAGCAACATCTGTTTGACGTTCGTCCTCCCCGGCGCAAGAGAGTTCCCAGAGCCACGTCACGGTGGCAGTCTTGGCGCAGGGGTTCTGCAACCAACGCTTCAAACGGCTCAAGAGGTCTGGTGATGCGAGAGCATGCTCATGCTCGTTTATTTCGCTTGTTCCTGTCTGCTACTGGCTGCACATTTTATGCTAAGCGTTGCGGAGATAAGTGTTTATGATTTGGACGAGGGGATCCTTTTTAGTTTTTCAAATCAAACGTGTTTGTTTTGCTTCGTTTGGGGAACTGGTGAGGAAAATTTTATGCTGACGTTTAGGAGGCGTTTTAAATTTAATTACCCATCGCCAGCGCGACACGATCGGGTGTCCGCTACCGGATGAATTTGATTTTCCGATTCCCCTCCAGGAAGTGCAGTGCCGCACGCATCTATTCGTTGCCCAATCACTGATGACATGTTTTTTCCCTTGTCCGCCGTTTAATCAACCAGTTTTTAGTTTATTTGTTTCACCTTATTCTGTCACTCCACATTAGCAGGCGGAAGCTGTTGGTAGCGCGAGGCGATTCTTACGAAATAGTGTAAACTCAGCTTTAGCGGAAATAACGATGTAAACGCAGTCACTAGAATTTGCCTTTACGCAGGAAAGTTGTTGATATCAATAATGGCGCGACAGCATCCTGCTTTGGTTTGAAGAATTTGATAACGTTATTCCGGTTTGTTGCAACTGGCAGATTGATAGAAGATAGTTCTAAATAACTTAGAAAAATTGCCTTCAGTCTATAACTACCACATATTAATCGTAATAATTCCCCAATTTTTAGACTAGTTACTGGAATCTTTCAATATTGAACTTAAATTAATCCTAGTTTAGTGGTCTTTACTTTCATCGTTAATATTCTAAAGCGAATGTTAAATTTTCTGTACTCGAAGAACTAGACCAAAACTCAGTCTTTCCCAAGGCGGATCTATAGTCTGTGATTTCCACTTAGATGTCAAGATACATTTCTAAATTTCAAGTTTCTAAACAGAAGAAGAGAAATCCCCCTTTTGATAAGTATAAGGTACCCCTACATTACATAAAAAAGCTTTGCATACTAATAGTTTCAGATAGAAATAGAGTCAGACAAAGGGGGTCATAACTTTTACATTTCAGCGACTTACTGTAATTTATGCAAAAAATGATTCCCGATGATGCAAATATATACGATTGCATCATTGATAGTGTGTTTGACAAACGGATGAGGACAAAATTAAAGAAAATAAATTTTAATAATATTGTTTCCAAAAATACTGAACTTTTCATCAGGGAGTTGGTATAAATACGATATATCAATTTCGTTTCCCAACTGAAGTGTGTTTATTGATACTTTTATTTTAGGGCTAACACAGGACAAACAAATATAACGAGCAAGAAAAACTTGTAACTTTACACATCG